>NC_064615.1:582479722-582782752 GCF_023898315.1 Schistocerca nitens | reverse complement strand
TAATTTCTTATAGGAGCAGATATATATATGCGTTACCTGGCGACCTTATTGAGGTAAGAATTTTTAATTTTTTTTAGAATGAATTTTCAGGGCCATGACGCAGCACTGCTGACGTCCAAAATTTACCAGTTTAAATTCACAGTCAATTATTGAAAGGTTATAAGTGAGCCATAATTTTATTCAGAGATTAGTCATATTGTATTATTGATAGGTTTCGGAACTTTTACTGTTGGGGAGTTACACAGAATGTGAACGACATAATTATATTTTTTACTGTTGAAAGGTTTAGGAATTTTTCTGTTTTGAGGTTACACTAAAAGTGAATATTATTCATATTATTATTTTATTTTGTGGGGAGGTTACACTTGTCGACAACCGGCCAGGATCGTATTTTCTTTGTGAATTTCTGACAAGTAGTCAGTTATATATCTGCTCTTATTTACTTAATTTTAAATGTAGTTTGCATCTGGCGCAACGCATTTACTAACTTGTCACTCTTTCTTTCACAGGTCATCGGCAATTTATTGCTCTTTGTTGTAATTGTATTTGTTCCATTTTTGCTTTGACTTTGATTGATTTTGTGCTTAATTTTGATTTGTGAAAATGCCGCGAAAAACTGTTAACAGTACATCGTGATGTGCAATGAGAGAAATAGCCGACTCGAATAATTTGACCGATAATACTTGCGACACTCAGTGTAATAGTGATAATCCCCTAATTACAGATAATCAGTGTGTGCCGATCACTAGTAATGATATTGATCCTAATGATGAGCAAACAAATTCAATTATGTCCACCGTAAATGTAACAATTTGATGACACGGCGTGTTCCGTTACAATGAACGCTTTCCAGTTAGACACGCATGATTTGCAAAATATACGTAGCGAACAGATAATTGCTTCTAACGAAGGTGAACAATATACACAAAACACGTCAAGTTTATTTGATTCCAATGTAATGACCAACAGTGCACATCCGATTGGCAAACCTTTTTGTGAATCAGACAATGACCAAATGGTTACACAAAACGTGACACATGCAGATACACCATCACACAGCACAGAGAATACAGCAGCTAATTTTGGCATGGATCGAGTTATGGCATTATTGCTACAACTTAATGAAAATTTCAAACAACAACTTAATGAAAATAATGAAAATCTCAAACAGTTGAATGGAAAACAAGACAACAATTACAAACAACTTAATGAAAATTTCAAACAGACGAATGATAAGCAAGACAACAATTTCAAACAACTTAATGAACAGAACAAACAACTTAGTGAACAGATTACAGCCGTTGCCGTGCAATGTCATGATACCAAAGAACAATTACGTGAGGAAATTAAGGCTTGTGCTAGGAACTGTAGTGAAGAAATTAGATCTGTGGCACAAGAATTAAGTAATACACATGCAGCCACAACTAAATTACTTAGAGATGAAATTAGTGAAGTCGCTAAACAATGTTCTGAAAACGCAACACAGTTACGCGACGAGTTTAAATTAATGTCATCAGAACTTTCACGCACACTGGATGCGAAAGTAGATACGAAATTTGACCAACAGAACAGCCAAATTGACGAACGTTTTAATCACCACCTACAAAACAGTGAAACGAATTACCGTAAATTTGTACAGGAACAGAACAAAGTAAAGAAACAAGTCATGGAAACAATTGCTGCACAGAGACAGGAAGATAAGTGTAAATTGTTTACGAAAGCAAAAACATACGTAGACAACAACATTGTTGCAGTATCAGACGAAATCAATACTATCAGACAGTTGAACACTGAATTACACGAGGAAATCTCTGATCTTAAAACAAAAACAGACACACACACACAGTAGACTTTCAGACAGTGACCAGCAGACTTGAACAACTGGAATTAATACAGAATCCCGATGCCATTAAAGCAGACGTTAAGAAATTGAACAAAACCACCCGTAAAATCCAAAAACAAATTAATGTTTGTGACACTAAAAATGACGATCAGGTAAAAGCACTGACTGAAAAATTTGATGAGTTGGCCAGTCGTATTGACGTTATCGAAAATAACAATGACACCAAATCAGACGATACGTCACCAATTTCGTTCAATCAAACGCCCGAACTCCAAAACTTACAGCAGACAATCAGTGAGATAGGTTTGTCCAATAATACATTACGTAGAAAATTGTCAACTTTACAGCAAGAAGTGACAGAGATGAAAAACGTTTCAGCCTCTAACACGGCACAGCATACACCACATTCCGAACATTTTTCACACTCACACAGCCTGTATAATTTAGGTAATTTACAGAGAGTACGTGACTTAGATTCCGAACAGTCACAGACAAACAGATTATCATACAATCCTGAACCTGTTCAGACATACAGAGACGATAATTTTGATTACAAGCACTTTCTATCCGTGAGAAAATTTAAGGTATTTAAGAATGACAGAACACAGATTCACTCTTTGGACTGGATACAACAATTTGTTTTTGAATTTTCACCGACATTGCCTGTAATTCAGAAACTAAAATTTATTTGCAGCGCGTAAGAGACCTCAGGGGATTCATTACACTTCAATGAATATGTGCCGTAGCGTGCACAGGGCCCCAAGCCGTAGTAGTGCTATTTCGTCTTTAGTTTTCTGCACTGCTGCCTTCTCTTTTACTATCCTGTATATCTATCAAAACAGCTCTTCAGCTATCGATCTATCTAGAATTAGGAATGAGTAAAGAAAACCTGATATGACAAATTTTACCGAAAGTGACAGTTTTCTTTAGACACTCCCGAAGCGACAAGAACTACTAGCGTAATTTTAATAACAGACAAAATTTTACTCATCAGTACGTGTAAAATTATCAGCAATCGCTGACACATTTTGGTAACAATAGAGGCTTTTCCCCACAACAGCAACAAAACCAGTCAGTTAGCATACCTAACCAACAATGTGGTTTGCAA
Organism: Schistocerca nitens; assembly: GCF_023898315.1. Taxonomy (NCBI): domain Eukaryota; kingdom Metazoa; phylum Arthropoda; class Insecta; order Orthoptera; family Acrididae; genus Schistocerca; species Schistocerca nitens. Next base: position 582,779,801 of record NC_064615.1, on the reverse strand, counting down.
GGTCAACCAAGCTTTAATGTTTCGCCGCCTACACGTATAGCGTCGGCTCCACCAAATAGTAACGGACAGCAACAAGGAAATCACTACGTACAGAAAACACACCATTTCAACTCATATCGCAATGCGCCGTATAGCAACGATTATTATGACAGACGTAAAAGTAAAGAACACAGTTTTGAGCGTACGTTTAATAACAGTCGGTTTTACCAGCAGCAGAATCATCCGCAACAACAGATTATCATGAATGAACCAGACAGTAGACAGTAGACGTCAGGAAGAAATAACAGAATAGTACAAATAGTCGAGTTGCCACAGCATCCTCCCGCAAATAACAGCACGTCAGAAAGAATTTGACTAGATATAGTACAGATTGCATCTTCCAACAACGTAAGCACTACTTTTGTCACGCAGAATGTTGTTCACGAAAATGTTATTACTTTTGACGACATCCGAGACACTCTTTTGCATGAAAAACCAGTTATTCAAAAAACCATTTCCCACGCTGTCATTCAAGTAAAGATTGGATCATCCAAATTTTCAGCAGTAATCGATTCTGGATCACCTATGTCAGTTATAAATGAAGAAACTTTCAACGAATCTAACAAAGAGAATATTTATCCTACGTTACCATTAGGCAAAACTAAAGTAAAAGGAGCAGTATCTGGTAAAGGAGTAGATGTAAAATTACAGACACACTTATCATTTTGTATTGCAGGTCATATGTTTCACTCAAATTTTTGGATTGTTCCCTTATTGACAACAGACGTTATTTTAGGTACGAATTTTCTGGTACAACACGACGCAATTATTGACTTTCAAAATTCGTATTTAATGTTAAAGGATGAAAATGTACAACTGGCATTAGAATTTCAGCACTCTTTATCTGCAGAAGAACAAACAATTAATCGGACAGAGGTCATTTCTGCATCACGTAACATAAACTGTCATTCCACATTGTTCACAGATACGTATGTTCACAACTACAATACACCAGACGAAGCCGACTATGACGTTATGCAAATGATTTCTGATAAAGTAAAACAAAGCAGTGCAAATACAGACGACGTACGCACGCAACTACGCAAAATTCTTTTACAGCAAGCTCCAGTTTTTGACAACGTCCCTGGTACTATGTCCGGTTTTATGTATGAATTTCAAGTTAAACAGCACGACACCTTTAAAGCCAAACATTATCCCATTCCATATATTCACAGAGAACAAGTGAAGAAAGAATTGCAAGCTATGCTTGACCAAGGAATTGTTGAACCGGCAGTTAGTCCGTACATAAACCCGCTCCATATTGTTAAGAAAAAGGATGGTTCACTTCTGCTCGTACTTGATTCGCGTCACATCAATGACATTATTATTAATGAAACAGATCGCCCTCAAACACTAGAAGAACTTCTACAGAAATTTCATGGTACTGCTATTTATTCCACATTAGATTTGAAATCGGGATTTTGGCAAATTCAGCTCCATCAGAACTGCAGAAAGTACACAGCATTTCTCTGTTTTGGTGACTGTTATCAATTTTGTAAATTACCGTTCGGTTTAACGATTTCTTCAGCTGCATTTATTCGCGTTTTGAATACTATACTTCCGACAGAAATTAAAGACAGAATCACAACATATGTAGACGACATTCTTATTGCAGAAGCTAACTGGTCTGAACACAATCTGATTCTTGAACAACTGTTGCAAACTTTTCGTGCGGAAGGACTCACAGTTAATCTTAGCAAATCACACTTTGGCAAGACTTCTATAAGATTTCTTGAACATGTAATTTCAGCAGAAGGTATTGCGCCTGACCCGGAAAAACTTCAAGCTTTACGTGACATTACTGTACCTACGACGAAGAAACAACTACGCAGCTTTTTGGGTTTAATTAACTTTTTCCGTAAATTTATTCATTACTCTGCTTTAGATACACCTAGATTATGCAAGTTGACGGGTAAAAAAAAGCTATTTGGTCCTGGGATAGCCAAGCACATTCTGAATTTGTTAATTTGATACATGCCTTGTTGAATGCACCTCTTTTATCATACCCAGATCTTACTAGAAATTTTTCCATTGCCACCGACAGTTCTAACACCGCTTTAGGCGTACATATTTTTCAGGAAATTGAAATGGTTAAATGGTTAAATGGCTCTGAGCACTATGGGACTCAACTGCTGAGGTCATTAGTCCCCTAGAACTTAGAACTAGTTAAACCTAACTAACCTAAGGACATCACAAACATCCATGCCCGTGGCAGGATTCGAACCTGCGACCGTAGCGGTCTCGCGGTTCCAGACTGCAGCGCCTTTAACCGCACGGCCACTTCGGCCGGCCAGGAAATTGAAGAAGACGGTACTACAGTAATTAAAAACATCGCCTTTGCAAGTCGCATTCTGTCACCTGCTGAACGTAATTATTCTGTCACAGAACTTGAAACATTATGTGTTGTATGGGCATTTACGAGATTTCGGCATTTTCTTTATGGAAGACATACGACCGTTTACACAGATCATAGAGCTATACAGTTTTTACTTTCCGTAAAAATTTACACACGACAGGTTAAACACATGGAAACTTTATTTACAGGAATTTAATTTTACAATTGTTCACAACCCGGTACACAAAATGTTGTAGCAGACGCACTATCCCGCTCTCTCGGCAACAATCAGCAAGACATCGCAACCAACTTCTGCCAAGCAAATTCTAGCGTCATTTATATTCAACAAGTCGCATTTGAAAATTTCATTTCATCGTCATTACGAGACTAGCACAAGAGCAGAGCAAAGACAACGTGTGGAAAGAAATTAAACACCTTTGGCAAGATAGGAATATTGTTACTATTAGAAACCATTACACTGTACGCAATAACATTCTGTTTCGCCGCTCTCACCCTGACAGCAACAACTGGTTACTATGCATTCCTGACGAACTTGTTAACAAATTAATTTGGTATATTCATTTAAATTACGCACATTATGGAGCCAGAAAATGTTTTCTTATACTGAGACAGAACTGTTATTTTGCCAACATGGAGAAACGTATTCGACGAGTTTTAGCATCATGTAAAATCTGCCAGAAAGCTAAATCAGTCACGACTTCACATATTCCTCCGTTACATCCTATTGTACCCGTTAAATTGAGACACATGGCCGCTGTAGACATTTTTGGTCCGATTCCCAGAACTAATAGAGGTTTTTGCTACATCTTTGTCGCTGTTGAACTCCCTTCAAAATTTGTTACCTTCACTCCGTTACGCAAAGCTACTGCTAAATCAATTTCGAATGCATTTGTAAAACATTTTTTATTCCATGTAGGACATGTATTACAAGTAATTTCTGACAATGGACCACAATTTCGATCTGCGATATGGACACGTATGTGACGAGCTAGAAACATTTCTCCGATCTATATATCCAAGTATCACGCTTCTTCGAACCCTTGTGAACTACTAATGAAAGAAATTGGTAAACTGTGTAGAATATACTGCCATAAAAGACATATTGATTGGGATACACACATACTCTCATTCCAGGATGTAATTAATTCCATACCAAATGAATCTACTATGCTATCTCCGACTGTTATTTTGAAAAATGTTGAACCACCTAACAAAATTAAAGTATTAGTTTCCTTTCCTACATCTCGTCGACTACGCCACCATGAAATAATTGATATTGCACTCAACAACATCAAACGTGCCGCAGAGCGCCGGAGAAGACAGCAAAAACAGGTTTGTACACGCCGTGACTTTCACATAGGACAGAAGATATTAGTACACACACACTATTTATCCAACAGAGGAAAGAGTGTAGATGCAGTAAATTTGAGCTTCTGTACGCAGGTCCATACAGAATTCGCAGCATTCCTCACCCCAATGTAGTACATGTCGAAACTCTGAGAATCAGAAAAAGTAAAGGCAATCACCATGTCTCCAAAGTTAAACCCTTTATTGAATGAACATACTTTACGATTTATCACACTGTAAAGCCATTTCTTCACTTATGCAATTATATTTATGTGACTACTTACTGATAATGATCGTATTTTTTTTTCTTGGCACGTGCTCGGCAAGGTAAAGTTAGCAGGTCGCTTTTCTTGTCGTTAGACATCAGACCGTGCACGTTTTTCATTTTTTGTGTTTGTATGATTGTTTTCCTATCGAAAGTAGAATTTTTGTCTGTATGCACTATGAAATCTTTAAGATGTAACAAACACCAGTTGACATTGACATTTTGCCTTATGATATCTCAACATCTTGACTATTCTACATTTTTTGCTACTGCATTATGATACTGTGTGTACATTTTTTGCACTTGAAAACTGTCTGTTTTTTTTTTCACATAATACGTTTTCTGTCATGCTATGCTGTATGCTTAATTATATCACTAGAAACAAGTTTTCATTTAATGAGTATGTGATTTAAACGCAAGATATTAATCCTTATTCATCATTTTCAGAAAGCAATGACGTGTAAAAGAAATAAATTAAAGAAACCACAGTGGTTTACTATGAAATGGGAATTTCACCTTCGGAATGAACGAAAGAAAATGCAATAACTTGTCATGAAGAGTAATTGGATCAGAATTAACAAGCATTAACCAGAATATACTATACACATCGTATGATAGCAGTCCTGTCCATCCTCATGATCATGGAGCACTATATTTGGTTTTTGCACTAATTCTCTGTTGATGTGAGAGTATGGATTCTACAAGAATGTGGTGTTGACATATCAAGCTGTCCACCACCTTGAACGATGGAGATGTAATTATGATCCTACTGTTTGGTGTACTTATGTACTACCAAAATGATAGCATACAATATTAATACAACATTTCAGTGTCTTGGCTACACTGATAAATACTTCAGGGAAGAGAAATTCAGATTGTCTCACTTGGTGTGGTGTTTCTGTAGAAAGATATGCACTTTCAGTGCAGCTACGTGCAACCTACTGTGCTACAACCATGATGCAATCCTTCCCATTCCTTTCCCAGTTCTTGTAAAATGGTAAAGACTTATACAGTGCGTTTAAATTCTTGTAAAATGGTAAAGATTTTTACAGTGTGTGTGCACTTTATTTCACTCCTTGATGTGTTTAATTCATGTAAATATGCTACAGACTTCTACAGCGCGTGTGCACTTTATTTCACTCCTTGATGTGTTTAATTCATGTAAAAATGCTAAAGAGTTTTACAGTGCGTGTGCACTTTATGTCATTTGTTAATATATTTTGTACTCAGTGCGTGTGCACTTTATTTCACTCCTTGATGTGTTTAATTCATTTAAAAATGCTGAAGACTTTTACAGTGTGTGTGCACTTTATGTCATTTGTTAATATATTTTGTACTCATTGCGTATACATTTTGTCTTTCTTAATATGTTCTGCACTTATCAATAATGTATATACTCTGTGCTGTAGCCTTAGTAAACTAAATAGATTATAGAAAAATTTGTTGCTCATGGCAAGTACAATTGACTCACCATCGCTGCCAAATTTTTGCCCCCCCCCCCCCCCCCGCACCCCCAGTGGAGGGAGCCCGCATCTCGTGGTCGTGCGGTAGCGTTCTCGCTTCCCACGCCCGGGTTCCCGGGTTCGATTCCCGGCGGGGTCAGTGATTTTCTCTGCCTCGTGATGGCTGGGTGTTGTGTGCTGTCCTTAGGTTAGTTAGGTTTAAGTGGTTCTAAGTTCTAGGGGACTTATGACCACAGCAGTTGAGTCCCATGGTGCTCAGAGCCATTTGAACCCAGTGGAGGGTTATGTGAGAGGTCCATGATTGAGGAGTTTGTTGTTGGCGCGCTCGGGCGGATGTGGTTTCGATGGGTTGCTCGCGCGCTGCCTGCGCTATGTAAGCTATAAGAGAATCTGAGACCAAAGATCAGTGTTGACTGCAGTAGGAACTGTGTAGTAGTAGGGGTAAGTAGTTGCTAGCGAGCAGTCTGGTGTATCGAGTTGGCTGGGCCGGTCGTGGTGCAGCGATGGCGGAGCCTGAGCGTTATTGTATAAGGTAAAAGCAGCCTCGTGCATATGTAGTATTGTTATAATAAGTCCCATGTAAATGTTTTAAAAATCTCTTAATAATAATCTTTCTCATAAAAAGTAACTTTTAACAACCATTCGTTTCAATTTAAAGAATTTACTAATTTCTCAAATCCATGATCATCCCGATTATTGAAAAGAAAAATCAGTTGTTTCCTTTTATAAATGACAAATCTATCGGCCAGCATTGCACAGGGCTGTGTCAGAATGATTTCTTATAAGAACAGATATATATATGCGTTACCCGGCGACCTTATTGAGGTAAGAATTTTTAATTTTTTTTAGAATGAATTTTCAGGGCCATGACGCAGCACTGCTGACGTCCAAAATTTACCAGTTTAAATTCACAGTCAATTATTGAAAGGTTATAAGTGAGCCATAATTTTATTCAGAGATTAGTCATATTGTATTATTGATAGGTTTCGGAACTTTTACTGTTGGGGAGTTACACAGAATGTGAACGACATAATTATATTTTTTACTGTTGAAAGGTTTAGGAATTTTTCTGTTTTGAGGTTACACTAAAAGTGAATATTATTCATATTATTATTTTATTTTGTGGGGAGGTTACAATAGAACTACAGAACTTTGAAACACGGCATTCAGAGTGGACTTGCTTCACTTGTCATGTGAAATAACAAACAGCTGATTCAGTTGCCAAATAAAGCGCCGCCATCCGACACTATACAGTTCAGCTGGGGACTTCATTTTCTAGTCTGCGGAAAAGATTCCGAAACGCAGAGTGTGCTACTACTCCTCTGTTCTCAAAACACAACTTTCGTAGAATTACACAACTACTACTGTAATCGCCTCATTTATAACCCTTTACTCACCTTGGGTTGCAACTACGGTACCACTGTCTATACATTTTGGGCACTTATATAACAGCCAGTACTTCTTCAGAAAAAGAAGGGCACAAGAATGGTCATTAACTACGGAAATTAAAACCAAGTGTTACCACATGAATTGACACTTAGCCAGGAATCCATAGATTCTGAAAATGTTTTTACTCACTTACAACTAAGTCTATGCCATCAGCTCTTAAGAAATAACGTACTGAATCATCTTATGTCACAGATGTTCTTCTGTGTATGTCGATGGTACAGCTTTCTGTGGTCTTCGTCAGTATACTGTGAGATTCAGAACTGAAAGGGAACTATGGCAATGAGATTTCAAGTCACGAAAACTATTTTAAATAGTCGTAGAGGAAGTGTTTGGATCGGTAAGCTTGGAAAATGAGAATGGAATACGTGACAGTGTAGACTATATGAAGTACATTCATTTTGCTAATGACGTTGTACCGTTTGTCTCCTGCGCAGATAAATTTCAGTAGCAAACTGATAGAATTAATAAAAAAAATTTAAAGTAGAACAGAAAATCAGTTATAATAAGACAAAAATAATGTTTAATGCAGTTGCAATAGTTATTCGGAGATGAACAGGCTTGCTCATGATAGAATAGCGTGGATAGCTGCATCAAACCAGTCTTCGGACTGAAGACCACAACTACATTGATGTCCAATTAATTATTCATAAAAAACAGTATACGTTAATAATGAATTCATAATGACTACTTCTGCATGAAGAGAAATTGAATTTATTTAGTGTATCGCATCACGGTGCATTTTAATATTGAACTACGCTACATTGTTTCTAAACACTTAATATTTAATCATAAACCAACATCTACTCCTTTTAGATATTTAGTGTGTCAGAGCTAAATATACTGGTATAGTAATATAAAGTGCAATAACTTGACAAGTAACTGAGATATTTACTGACGGTATGATTCTACAAGTACGGTTATACAAAATGCTTTTAGACACCTAATACACGTTGATATGCGGACCATTAGTGGCGCGACAGACATTAATCTGAATTCCACTTATCTCCAAGTGTTTAGCAGCATTTCAGGCGTAATATTTGCGATAGGACTAGCAGATCACGAAATGCTGAGTGGTACACTTGATTCTTGATAAGCCCAGTGAGGGGCATCTATTGAGAGGCCAGAGAAACGCGTGGTTCCTGAAGGGGGCAGCAGCCTTTTCAGTACTTGCAGGGGTAACATTATGAATGATTGACTGATCTGGCCTTATAACATCAGCCAGCATGGTCTTGCTGTGTGCTGGTACTGCGAACGGCTGAAAGCAAGGGGGAAATACAGCTGTAATTTTCCCGGGGGCATGCAGCTCTGCTGTACGGTTAAATGACGATGGCGTCCTGTTGGGTAAAAGAGAAAGACTTAAGCTCCAAGAGAGAAAGCACACAAAACACCGTCTGCAGAAAAATACACGCAGCTACTGAAGCGCCTTTACGTGATCAAAGCAGTTACGCGCATGCTCACGTGATACCAACTCCGCAAGCAAACACAGGAAACATTTCGACTTATCATACTAGTAGAAGGTTGGTTTGTTTGGGGGAGGAGACCAGACAGCGAGGTCATCGATCTCATCGGATTAGGGAAAGACGGAGAAGGAAGTCGGCCATGCCCTTTCAAAGGAAACATCCCGGCATTTGCAAGGAGCAATTTAGGGAAATCACGGAAAACCAAAATCAGGAAGGGAAGACGCGGGGTTGGACCATCGTCCTCCCGAATGGGAGTCCAGTGTGGTAGCCACTGCGCCACATCGCTCGGTGTACTAGTAGAAGCAAACCGCCAGTAAATATCTCAGTTGCTTTTCAAGTTATTAATTTTATATTATTATACGTTTCACCTGGACACCCTGTAATTGATGAAATGCTGGTTGTCATCAGAAATTCCTCATGACCTACGCTCTGGCACTGCAATCTTCGTCGATGTGCTGGATAGTCTGGCTCGCGGGCGCCGTACTTGCATGTCGGTGAGGACAGCATTCCCCATTTAAAAACTGATCTGCATATCTTCCATGTCCCGTTCTCGGTCGGAGGAGAGTTGACCATGTCTTGCAGGTCTGTCTCAATGATACAAGGTGCTAACTGACATGTTACTGGGGCATTCTGGAACCGTTTTCTCCTCCGGAATTGGTTATGTTAGCCTCAGTGAGGTTGTCGGGAAGTGCAAGAGGAGAATGCCTTGAACCAAGTAAGTCTTTTGATCCTGAAATGAGGGATTTTATAATGCACATGTAATCCAAAGGTTTGCTAAGATCTTGTTGTATTCCCGACCGAAGCTTCTTTCCTTCGCAGATAGTACGTGACTCAGGACAGGCAGCCAAATGATGGAAGTAGACATAATCGTTTCCGAACTGATATGCTCAGTATTATTAAAATGGACACCACTTTTGTTTTCATGAGCGCTGTTTAGCCATATCTGTGCACAGCTCTCCGCCGCAGAGTATACCAGGCCGAGTGCCACAGTCCGCACAATTGTCGCTGATGGTCCCCAAGTGGTTTCTCAAAGTTCGAGACTATGCCTTGTTCTCAGCTTAGTTGCAGTTTTTTTGAGTTGCTTTTTAAAAGACGGAGCGTTATCCAGCGTGACGCCCAGATATTACCCCCTGTTGTGGTTAAGTCTTGTGTCAACAAGATAGACTTCCAGTGCTCTGTTGGACTGTCTTTTATTAAGACGGAAGCAAGTCTCTCCTGTCTTAACAGCGTTCGGGCTAAGCCTCAGGGAAATTGAAGACAACGAGTGAATGGGAAGCAAATGAAATAAAGAGTAAAAATTGATCTAGAATGCTTTTGGTAAAATGAACAGTTTTCAAAATGAAGATCCCATTGTGACTGCAACAGGCAGTTTACATTGTGTGTAATTAGTTTCGATGTCTGGCTATGTGAAAAGGACTTTTATTGATGAAACGTAATTACGATACTAATGGAAATGAAATGGGGGTGTGCACGGCACAGAGCCAGCCGAATGGATGTCATATTAACCAAAGAAGTTCCATGCTGAGTCCCAAGAGATAAGAAACGACAAGAAACACTACTTATTGGGTGGTGGGCAGATGTCAGCAAACACGTAGGAGTGATATGGATGTGTACATCTGAAGACTGAAAAGTCTAGAGTAAGCCTTCATCCAGCAGTAGACAGTAGATATCAAACGGTTGATGATAATAATGATGAACAAGTAGAAGAAGAATAATTGGTAGGTTCATAATCCCATTTTACCAGATTAGTTGATATGTACTCCTGATCTACCGATGCGTCTTCCACTTCTTTCTTTGGCTTGTGCCGTTTTTCCTGCAGATACGCAGGGTTTGCACGGTCAATCGGACGTGGCAATGTTAGTTGAAGGGGTGGCTGGATGTCCTTCCTGCCACCACCCCGTACCCCCCAGGAAGGAAATAGTGTACCCCAACTGTCTGTGACTAGTGTAATCCATGGAATAGTGCGAAAGTGTTCAGATGTCTGCGAGCCATGGAACTGAGGCGGGAAGTGGGGACCATCCCGGTATTCACCTAGGGGGATGTGGAAAACCGCCTAAAAACCACATCCAGGCTGGCCGGCACACCGGCCCTCGTCGTTAATTCGCCCGGCGGATTCGATCCGGGGCCGGCGCGCCTACGCAAGTCCAGGAAGCAGTGCGTTAGCGCGCTCGGCTAACCTGGCGGGTCATGCGTCTTCCACTTCTCGCAGTATACAATTACCGATGCCACTAGTCACCCTAGTAGAGCCTTAAATCAGTCCCAGCACTGAAAAGGCTATGGTAGTCTCCAGCAAGTCGTTCTTCACTAGACGAGCTACAACACATCCAATTCAGTTATAGATTCCGCCGGAAAAAATTAGTACACATGGAAAGACAATGTCGATTTTGATCCGATGATGGTATATTCCACATGGGGTATAGTAAATGTACTCATAATGGTTCTGACGTCGTCCGCCAACAGATAGCGTAGTGGCATAGCTACCAAAGTGCTATTTCTGTATACGCTTTAATAGGAAATGCTCAACAGCTAGATGACCCAATGTGATGCAGATGTGTGAAGCAAGTAGGCAACAATGCCACGGAGACGCACTCGTGCTTCCTACAGCCAACTGAGCGAGTTTGAAAGGAGTTAAATTGTGGCCTTCCGAGTGGCGGGATGGTTTTTTCGGAGAATTGCCACACAAGTTGTATGTTCAACGATACTGGTATCAGCGGTCGCGGGAACGTTCTCACACTCGTAGACGAGGATCTGGATGTCCACGCTACACAGACGCCCCTCACGATCATCTTATTGTAAGGGCAGCAGAGACAGATCGTACAACTACCACAGAAAAGATAAGAGGGCTTGTGAACCCACACGTGTCAACACGAACTGTTGTGAACCAGTTATTACCAATGGAACTACGGGCACACACACCTCTAACCCATCTACCACTCACGCCACAGCTTCGCCCCGCACGGATCGACTGTTGCCGTCAGAGATCGCTTGTAAGATCAAATGGTGTGCCCTGGTCTTCAGCGATAAAAGCAGATTTTGCCTGCTCGCAAGTGACGATCGTTTGCACATACGGCGTAGACCTCGTGGACTCTATCTTGTAGAGGCCCCACCCCAGGTCTTCTGGTCTGGGGTGCGATAAGCTACAACTGTCATTCATCTTTGTCGTTTCTGGAGGGGACGCTAACCAGCGCTCAGTACGTGCAGAATGTTGTTAGACCCGTTCTTTTGACGTTCTTGCAACAGGAAGATGATGTGGTGTTCCAGCAGCATAATGCTCACCCACACAATGTCCGTGAAACAAATGTGTTCTCCAAGACGTGCAGCTACTTCCCTGGCCAGCACGATCTCCGGATCTCCGGGCTTGTCCCCAATCGAGCAAGTGTGGGATAGGATGGGACGAGAAATGACTCCTCAGCCAACAAGTCTTATAGATGTGAACATGTGGAGCAGACGTGGCATAACGAATCCCAGGACAGTATTCGCCATATGTGCGGTCGACGGGATGCCAGTGTCAGCGCCTGCATTACCGCTTATGGAGGCTACACCACGTACTAACATTAATGTTTCGCCACGGATCGATACCTGATATCTCAGAACCGCTTGTGCTGGTGATCTGTAAATGTATTCATATAGCCCACTCCATACGCACTGTTGCGACAACAGATCTTAAGTGAAACGGAAACCTCTAAAAGAATGACAATTTCACTCTGCAGCGGAGTGCGCGCTGATATGAAACTTCCTGGCAGATTAAAACTGTGTGCCGGATCGAGACTCGAACTGTGATTTGTTCACATTCTAGTAGAACATGTAGCAGGTGTTAAGTAAATGGACATAAATGTACTCCGATGATTTTGTGCGCAATTTTGGAAGTGGAGTCACAGCATAGTATACCTCAAATTGAATGGAGCGCCCACGTCAGTACAGGTGCTGTACTTTCAGGGAAGTCAGGCCCTCGTGAAAGTGAAAAGAGCTCGGAGGTAAGTGGCAGTGAGGGTTTGCGCTTTCTTCTCAGCACGCGGTCGCGTTACCACGCTTTTACTCCAGCAAGGACACACATTTACCGCTCAGCCGTTTTCGTGGCTCATTTGCGTCCGCACTCCACACCTCGAGAAAGAGACCGTCCAAAATCTGAGGCACTTTTGCTTCAGATCGAAGTCGTGTTCCCATTAAATTAGTTTCAGATCACAAAGTGTGTCTAAAATTCGAAAAATTCAATTTCCTATCAGAAATTGCGCAGTACACCTTCGACTTGCTTTCCTGACAACCCAATATCTCAAGATAGTACCAAAGAAAACTGTAGGGAGAGTATCATCATCACAGAAACTTCTACCCATTTAGGAACCGTAAAGTTTTCCTCCCAACCACATGCTTTGATGATCATAACTCTTTCATCCCTTCACTCTTTTTCCCATTTTTTTTCTCTTTTGCTCTCTTGCTTTCCTTTTCTCTTCTGTTCCTTTCCTTTTCTGTTCTGTTCCATTCCTCTGCCTTTCGTTTTCTTTCTTCCCTCTTCTTTCTCTCTTACGGTCCTTTGCTCTTCTGATCCTTCTCTCTTCCTCCTCCTCCTCCTCTTTCTGCTCATTTCTTTCCTTCCTCATATTCGTCTTCTCTTTCCGCTTTCTCCTTCCCTCCTCCTTTCTTTCCATCTTCTCCTCATATTCCTCCTCTTCTTTTCAGCCTCTTTGATCCTTCTTTCTTCCACCTTCTCTTTCCTTCTTCCTCCTCCTCCTCCTCATCCTCCTCCTCTTCCTCTTCTCTGCTTCTTGTTTCTCTCTTCCTTCCTCCTCCTTCTCTTTCATTCTCCTTTCTTTCCTCTGTTTCCCCTCTCCCTTCTCCCTCCTCCTCCTCCTCCTCCTCCCCCTTCCTCCTCTCTGCCTCTTCCTCCTTTCTTTCTTCCTCCTATTCCTCTTTTTCCTCTCCTCCTTCTTCTCCCCCTCCTTTCTTTCCTCTTTCTTTTAATTCATCCTTCTCTCTTCTACCTACTTTCTTTCCTCCCCCTTCTGCCACTTTCTTTCCTTATCCTCCTCTTCCTTTCTTTCTACCACTGCCTCCTCTTTTCCTTCGTTCTCCTTCTCCTATTCTGTATTATTATTTTTTCCTTAGTAATGATAGGTAATCTGCTATTTCAAGTGCTAAGTCAGTAATCAATTATTTGTTAATGAAGCGTTCAAGGGCGTTCTGCAGCAGTAGGCAGACAAAGTAATTTCCTAGTAGCTCCATTTGCTGTGTGTTTGACTAAAACGATTGGTTTCAATAGTGCCCTAGCAATTCTCAGGTTTTCATGGAATGTTGTACCTTTAATGAGTTAGCTAGGATCAGTATGTAGGCCTACATTAAAGTAGTAGCATTCCATGGAAATCCGGTGATGACCAGTCACTAGTCGAAACAGATCGTTGGAGTCATAATGGAACTGAACTTGCTGCGTAAGTGCTAATTACTATGTTATCAATTGTTAATGTATAGGGTCTCTCAGGAGGAATGCTCGATATTTAGGGATGTTGCAGAAACGCTCATCTGAAGCAAAAAACTTCATATGGACATATGCTCTATTCCGTACAGGTTTCGATATAGAACACTTTTAATGTACTTTTTTTTTTTTGGACCAGTGGAGCACGTGTATGTGTCTTAAATACCTAGCCTCCTTAACGTTTTATTCTAGCCGATCGTACCTCACTGATTTCGAACTCTTTGCTCAGGATGTATTTCTACCATTACATGCGCAGTTGTCAGTTTTGTCAGCAAATTAGAGTGAGGTGTTGAGAGTGTATCAGACAGAAGTATCAGTTAACTTTGTTGGTACACACGGTGGATAAAACGCCACACATCTACGCCAACGGAGAATATACAGATACTATGTGTGTTTATGGCTTCTACGATGGTATTTCTCCTGCTGCTGCCGAAGAATACCATCGGCGGTTGCCGAAACGACGAATTCCTGATCTTTTAGGGTGTTTACCAGAGTATTCAGCATACTGGGTGAAACAAAAATACTCATTCTAACTGTTCAAACAAATTTCGGGCTTGCAGCCGGTCGTCGTTCAATACTTCGCACAATATTTCAACTGGGCACCTGCCAGCCATCTTCAGGTGAGCCGTCGCAGACTGGGGAAAACGTTTTTTTTTTTTCCTTTATTGTATTTCAATTCCCCATCGGGGCGGGCTGGCAGCAGCATAGGCCCTGCTCTTCAGCCGAAAGACATAGAACAAAACAATAGAAGACATTTAAAAACAGCAAAGGAGAGAATAAGGTGAACATAGATATAAAAAAGGGGAACATCATGGAAGACAATAGACAAAAAATGGGGTGACTGTAAAATGGAGATAAAAAAACTGTTTAAAAGTAGCACACACAAAGAGCCACACACTGCGACGGTTAAAAGAACACAAGGCACAGTATGACTGGAGCATAAAGGTAGCGACGGATGGCATAGCACATAACGTAACACTGACAGCGAACCTCAAGGCAGGACACAATTAAAAGCACACCTCTAGACGCACACGAGAAACAGCACTAAACAACACTGATGTGGCACACTGATGAAGAGCAATACAGAGGATCTGCCAGGCGCTAGGAGATGAGGGAGACCTGAAGAAGGGAGGGAGGGGAAGAGAAGGGGGAGGTGAGCGGGGGGCGCGCGGAAGAGGGCCAGGTAGGGAGGGATGTGGGAAGGAGAGAGGCAAGTATGGGGTGCAGGGTCTCAGGGGAGGGGGGGACGGAGGAAAATCCGCTCTGGGAGAAGGAGGAAAGAGGAAAAGGGGGCCCTGGGGAGATCGGGGGGGGGGGGGGGGGGGGGGGGAACAAGGCCAGGTTATAGTTGGAAGGAAGGGTAGATGTCACGGCGAAGTTCGTCATCCGGGAGAGGGGGGAAAACGTCTTTTTTTTTTCCTTTATTGTAATTTTAAACACCTATACAGGCGGGCTGTCAGCAGCAGAGTACGCTGCTCTTCAGCCTTAAGTGGAACAATAAACATGACAGAGAGGTGATATATACAATACAAAAAACGGCGGGCAAAAAATGGAGATACAAAAAAACAATAAACAAGAAGCCATTCACATTGGACGAAAAAAAACACTAACACTTGGAGACACGGCGCACAAAACACGGAGAACGGCGACGGCACAGGTGAACAGTTGAGTTGTAACTGCACGAAACACAAAACGATGCACACACACGAAACACTGATGGCGATGATCTCCGGCGCGCGAATGTTCACTGAGCGTGTATGAGTCCGGGGACCTGCCAAGAGAGGAGGTGGAGGAGGAGGAAGGGGAAATGGGAGAGGGGAGAGCAGAGATGCCATGGGCAAAGGAGAGAGGGGGAGGGGAAGCCCGGGGGGAGAGGGTAGGAGGGAGGGGGGCGGGGGGGGGGGGGAAACGTCCTCCGTTCCGCAATATATAGCGTACTGTAAGTATTCTGCGCATGCGTCGAAAACTTGATAGTTGAACCACACTGCCCGCCGGCAGCGCCCTCGCTGGTGGAATAGCGGAACTCAGTCGCCCTCTGCGTTGCTGTTTGCCACGGCCGTCGACGCACTCTGTCGTCTTCGATTTGAACAAATCGTGGAGATGATGGGATTCCATGCACTGTCCAGCTGGTAGCCGCTGTCACGGTTTAACAGATTTTCCGCCAGTCGTATTTCTACGGATTCTTTAATAATGGAGTCCCAGAAAGACGTTGCTGTGGCCAAATCATTGTTTTCTCATACTCCATTGAATGTCCAGTAGAAATACAATGTTCAGTAATACGCGACTTGCTTGGCTGCAAAAGGCGGGTGTAACGTTGATGTTCAGTGCAGCGTTCTTTCACGGTGCGTGTGGTTTGACCTATGTAAGCCATACCACATTGGCACGGTATCTTGTAAATTCCGGCCTTTCGTAGTAACAGATTGTCCTTAACTGATCCCACAAGGTCCGCAATCTTCGATGGTGGGCGGAAAACCACTTTTACCTGAAATTTTCGGAGGATTCTTGCTATTTTAAACGAAGTGTTGCCAACGAAAGGAAGAAAAGCTAAAGATTGTTCCGGCATGTTCTCCTCTTTATCCACTTCCTGCTTCTTAGTTTTAACTGTTAGTGCCCTGTTACTCTGCCGGATGGAATACCCATTTTCGCTGAATACTGTCTTTAGATAGGCGAGTTCTTGAGGTAAGCTATCTAGATCTGAAACAGCATGAGCTCTATGAACAAGTGTTTTAAGCAAACTCATGGTTTGCGATGGGTGATGGCAACTCGATGCTTGCAGGTACAAATCAGTATGAGTGGTTTTCCGGTAAACTGAATGCCCTAGAGAACCATCATTCTTCCTTCGAACCAGGACATCCAAGAAAGGCAAACAACCATCTTTCTCTATTTCCATGGTGAACAGGATGTTGCTGTGAATAGAGTTGAGGTGATGTAGAAACTCCATTAATTTATCTTCTCCATGAGGCCACACTATGAAAGTGTCATCCACATACCGCCAAAAACTGTTGGCTTCAGGGCAGCTGATTCAAGCGCTCTCTCTTCAAAATCCTCCATAAAAAGGTTGGCCACCAAAGGAGACAGGGGACTACCCATGGCGACACCGTCAGTCTGTTCAAAATATTCTTAATTAAACATAAAATAAGTTGAGGAAAGAGCGTGCCTGAACAAAGCAGTGATATCAACAGGAAACATGTTACCAATCAGTGTCAAAGAATCTGCAAGATGAACTTTTGTAAAAAGTGAGACCACATCAAAACTTACTAGAAGGTCTACACTGCTAAGACTAAGAGCCCCCAGTCTATTGATAAAATCAGCTGAGTTTCGTATGTGATGTGAGCACTTGCCTACGAAAGGTCTCAGTAAGGAAGCGAGATGTTTAGCTAAATCATATGTAGGAGCTCCAATGTTGCTCACTATTGGACGCAGAGGAAGACCCTCTTTATGAATCTTTGGAAGGCCATACAGTCTTGGAGGTACACAACCATGTGGTCTTAACCTCTTGATGGTCTCTTGCGGTAAGGAGGAGGAATTTAATAGTGCTGAAGTTTTTCGTTGCACACGTCCTGTAGGATCGTAAAAATGTAAGCTATTGCTGATGAGTAGTCAAAACAAACCCGCAACATTCGAACACAGCATTAGTACGGTACTGCTGGAAACACACATATCGATTAAATACACTTATGTAAGAAAAAACAAACCACCTTGAACTACGTTCATAGTCACAGGACATGTACATCACTATGTTCTGCAGACATGAATAGCATTTTAATCACCTTGGTTCAGCGTGCGCCCTTTTGCCTAGTAGGCACAGGGTCCTCCGTGTGTCCTGTTAATTTGTTCCCTGCGTTATGGCATCGACGCGAAAACACGCGAACGGCGTCCTGTGGTATTGCCATCCATGCTGCATTCACTTGTTCCCAAGTTCATCTGTGGTGGTTGGGTGGTTGGCATTGGGTTACAACGCTGCAGTCGTCGTTTCACCACACCCAACACATTTTCGATTGGCGACAAGACTGGTGATCAGGTGGACCAGGGCAAAAGGCTGACATCTGTGACACCAAGAAGACACGTGTTCGTGCAGCAACACATTGCCGCGTATTGTCTTTCTGAAAAATGGCGTCTGGAGTGTTGTGCAGAAGGGGTATGGCTACGGCTCGCAGGATGTCATTCACGTAGGTCACACTGGCCACAGTGCCCTGGACGTGAACCAACTGTGATTTGTGGTTGTACCCAATAGCACCCACACCATATGGCCTTGAGTTGGTGCCATATGTCTCGTGCGAATGCAGTCACTGTGACGCCGCTTCCCCCGTCTGTAGCGGACCAAAATGTGGCTATCATTTTCAAACAGATGGAGCCTGGATTCGTTCGAAACCACTGTCTGATACAGTTCATGTCCGCAGTGACGTCGTTCCAGACACCATTGCCGCCTAGCACATTCGTCAAAGGTAGGCCCATTACGTACTAAACGGCGACGGACTGTCACCATTGATAGTGCATGATATGTCACAGTGTTCCACTGTTTCGCTAGACCCGAGGAGGACGCAGATCTGTTCTGCAATGCCATCCGGATGAGTTGTCGATCTTCTCAGGCAAGGAGTGGGGTGGTCCGTGTGCTGCAAACTGACCCATCTCATCGTGTTCTACGGCCTTCCGCTGAACCATTCTGCACACACACACATTGCACTGTCGAAACACTTCGCACTACACGAGCAGCAATTACCCGGACGGATACATCACATACACTCTTCCCAATAATGGACTCTCTTCGCGCATACGTCTGCGAGGCACCCTGCTCGTCTGCTCAAGTCACATTGATCCATTACCTTCGGTTTAGAGCGACAACGAGAGCCGCAGGCACATTTTACCAGTAGGTGCTGTAGTGCCGCGATATAGATGCTGGCTGGCCGGAGTGGCCGAGTGGTTGTAGGCGCTACAGTCTGGAACCGCGCGACCGCTAAGGTCTCAGGTTCGAATCCTGCCTCGGGCATGGGTGTGTGTGATGTCCTAAGGTTAGTTAGGTTTAAGTAGTTCTAAGTTCAAGGGGACTGATGACCTCAGCAGTTAAGTCCCATAGTGCTCAGAGCCATTTGAACCATTTTTAATATTGATGTTGACCTTGAACCCGCGCCCCGATAAGGTTCAAACGTCAATCATTTCTGCAGAACATACTAACATATGTGTCCTATAAACATGAACGTTCTATCTCTAGTCGTTCAAGGTGATCTGTTTTTTTCTGAACATGAGTGTATCCAGGCGTAACGCAAAGCGATATGAAATTGAATGAGCGCATCAGGTTGGTAGTAGGGAAGGCGAATGCTCGACTTCGATTTATTGGGAGAATTTTGGGAAAATGTAGATCATCCATAATGAAGACGGCGTATAGAAAATTACGCGCCACACTATAGAATATTGTTCGAAAGCTTTGGAACGCCACCAGGTCGGATTAAAGGAAGACTTCCAAGCAGTTCAGATGCGTATTGCTAGATTTGTTACCGGTAGGATCGACCAACTCGCAAGTATTACAGAAATGCTTCGTGAATACAAATGGGAATCCCTGGAGGGAAGACGACGCTCTTTTCGTGAGGCACTATGCGAAAATTCAGATAACCGCATTTGCGGCGGGCTCCAGGACAAATCTACTGCCGCCAACGTTCATTTCGTGTAAGGCCCACGAAGATAAGATGCAAGAAATCAGAGCCCGTACAGATGCTTTAAGACAGTCATTTTTCCCTCGCTCTGTTTGCGACTGGAACAGGAAAGGAAATGACAAGTAGTGGTACAGACTTTCAACATTTATATAAATGACATCAGCCATAACTCAATGCAGGTTAATCGGTTTAACTCGACAAGGAGAGTTTTATATACTTAAATATGTGCAGACAGTGGCTTAATACTTAAAGAATCATAAGACGGTTCACAATATGCATCTTTTAAATAACTCATACAATGAATAAGATGAAATTTCTTACGTTGAAAGAAAGATAATGGTGTTCTGTCGCAAACATCCAGTTCGACGTAAAACTGTCTTAAATTTGGTATTTCATCAAGTATCACCATTCAGCAAACTGGCTGTCATACTGCGCATTATGCTAATAAACATCTTGAAATAAAGCTGACCAGATTTGAACAGAAACGCTCAAGAACAAAATCATGCAAGATAAGATGAATTAGGACACGCGCGGTCGTATACAGACAACCATTTTCCTTGCTCAGCGGGAAAGAAGGAAACCAATAGTTCAAAAAGAACATTGATAATATTTTTTACAATTTATCCTTCGCGATGCACTCTTCAGTATCTTACGGAGTATGGATGGAGACGTAGAAAGCTTTATAAAGCTACGTGCCAAAAAGAAAAAGAAAAAAATACAGAGTGCCGAAATTAAATTACTAAAAAGAACAATACGTTACTCTAGAACGGAACAGAGAAGGAATAATATGGCAGAAACTAGTGGTGGTGGTACCTTGCAAAAAACAAACTGGGGCTGCAGCAAAACACTTCCTGCACTAGCTTTGGATTATAAAACACATGGGAGGAAGAACATCAGAATACTTACAAGCGAATGGACGAAATTTTTGGAACCGGGACAAGCTTAAAAACCTAGTGAAGTGATGAAGTTCTGAACTTATTTTAAGAGACAAATGTATTGAAGATAGCAAGAAGTGTCAGAACTGCTGTTCGCTCGTGCAGAATAAGAATAAACTACCAATTAAATATATCAGGAAACTGCAACAATAATTTATTTGAGTACTGAACAATTAGTTAGTGAAAAGAAAATATTATGTTCACATTAGTAACCAAAATGATGAATCATATGTAACGATAAAGTAAATAAAGAAAGAAGAATGAAAATAAATGCCTGTGGTTATAAACTTCACTTTGGAAGAGAGAATAAAGTGCCAGTTTACAGAAATGCTGTTTTTAAGATCAGCTCTTCTCTGTTCACGTAAAAGAAGCGTAAGAACCATCTCTACAGAAGTGTGTCGGAAGCGATAACTTACTGCAAGTTCAGTTCCAAAAAACATTGTTCATGCAGTGCAATAGAACAAAACAAAAGTATGTTATAAAGGGTATGTAAAAATTACGTGGAACAAACTGATCAGACTTCTGACAAGTCAAGGTACGGTACGCAAAATGTAAGTACTCTTCATTTTTTATTTACGGAATTTAAATAACAATACATCGGTACGCATGCGAAGGCATCTGCTACCTAATATGCTTCAAAAAGCCGCGCATAAAACGGTTTTTTTCCGGGGCTCATACTTCGAGTTCTTTTGGTGATAGAAAGGAAGGGTCAAGTGGTTTGGACAGTCCTTGGGCTAGGAACCATTTTTATACCAAACAGAAGGATCGTCTTGGTGTCACTATACTGCAAAACAGGGTCAACATATGAATACTACACACTTGCTTCTGCTTAGGCAAATGGAGCATATCGGTTGTTCCCTTTTGCATTTGATGTGGTCAGCGGTGGACCTTAGGGAGTGTATGGAAGCACCACTAGCTCATGGCTTATTCCTCAGAAAATCCAAAAAACAGCGTTTTTTACAATTTTTTCGTGCCGAAACCGAGCAACGGATTCCAAGACGGAAAATGGATCAATTTTTTACAATATATCCCAAAGATCCTGATCTCCAACAGCTTGAAAATTCTCTGGTATCTCTATCCGTTTCTGTGATACAGAGGTTCAAAGTTACCCTATTTGTACACGTAAAATACGCATGCAAAATCCGGTGTAAGGCAAAAATATAGCTTATAAAATAACGTAACAAGAAAAATATGCTGTAAAGTGTCTCCGTTATCATCACAAGGGTTCTGGAAACCCTGAAGTACATGCAAAATTTTTGTGGACGTAAAATCCAGTCTCAGTTGTAAAATTAGTTTTGTGTTATTTCAGTTCCACGTAAGTAAACTATTAAAATTTTACTGACCCATAAAGTTGTTTTCGTATGAGAGACATGCCTTGCAGTGGCAGGGAAAACATGGGAACCAGCGGAAAAATGTTTCTATCAGAGCACATACAAGATCAATGTGCTGCTGTTTAAAAGACTGACTGAAAAGTGGGGTACCATCTGCCTCTTTCTGCCTTACTCAGCATCTTTAGAAACTTTCCCAAAAATTTTGTCATGTGAACATAACCGCCATTTTTTATTCTAAGACAGAAGGAGACAGTGGTCGTGGGAAAGAGACGAAAAAGTGATAAATAGTGGACGGTAGTAGACAATGATTGTGGTAGACAAAGAGGCCGTGTGAGGGAAAGAGACGGACACAGTGGCAGTGGACTATAGTTGACAGAACAGTGCCACGAAAAGAGTGAAGGAAATAGCGCCAGTGGGAGAGGAATAAAGAGAAGGAGGATGTGGAAGTGGGTGAGAGCCAGTGATAATGACAGACAGAGTCTTTGATAATGACAAAGAGGAAGAGAGAGATAGTGGCAGGGAGAAGAAGGAGCAGTGGGAAGGAATGAATGAGATAGTAGCAGTAAGAGACATCAAGACAGTGACAGTGAAAGGAGACAGTAGTAGCAGGACAGACCGAAGGAGACTGTGGCTGTGAGAGAGAAGATAGTGTAAGTTAGAGAGACACAACGGGTTAATAAGAAGGAGTTGGGCTGAATAAGTGCGTGACTACTTTTTGACTATTGACTGCTCTCGCAACAGTTTGCAGACAGTATTCACATACAGACAGTATCCACATATACCACTGAATGCAGCTGCAAACTTATATCGTTGTACGACACATAGTTCAGCACGTGGCCAATGATAAAGGCAGGCCTAAGCGCAGTCGGCAATGTAGTGTTAGCTGTGACCGCCTCAAAGAGGTTAGAGTCTCTCTTGTACTCAACATAGATAACGCCATATCCCCTTATTTTAACGTCCTGGACCGACACGAACTCTTGATTTGTCAGGTGAAACTTCTTTGACCAAACTGTTTCACTGCAGTTATACACGATCGTAAACTTGTTCGTCATAGTTGTTTGAGAATGGATGCCGAACAGTTAACAAGCATACGTTGGTGGCGAGTGCACTGCTTGAAAAGAAAGAGAAATGGAAACGATAGGGGGTGAAACCGTGGAGAGCGAGAGCGAGAGGAGATGCTCGAAGTGTTCACCGAAATTGCTGGTCGCAGGTGATGCTCCAAAAACGACCGGCTTTGCGAAAGAAGCGGCGACACTTTCTGCGCAACCCACCCATCATTTTACACGACAATGCGCGGGCGCATACAGCGCGAGCTGTGGCTGCTCTGCCGGCCGCGGTGGTCTCGCGGTTCTATGCGCGCAGTCCGGAACCGCGCGACTGCTACGGTCGCAGGTTCGAATCCTGCCTCGGGCATGGCTGTGTGTGATGTCCTTAGGTTAGTTAGGTTTAATTAGTTCTAAGTTCTAGGGGACTGATGACCACAGCTGTTAAGTCCCATAGTGCTCAGAGCCATTTGAACCATTTTTTTGTGGCTGCTCTGTTCGGTCGATGGGACTGGGAAGTACTGTACCATCCACCATACTCCCCGGACTTAAGTCCTTGTGACTTTGATTTGATTCCGAAGAGGAAGGAACTACTTCGTGGCATTCGTTTCAGAACTGTTCCAGAGACTCGACAGGCACTAGACCGCTCCATTCGCACCATCAACAGAACAGGCTCTGCTAACGGTATATCTCAGTTACTTTTTATGAAGAATCTTATGCGAGGGAAGGAACTTAAATAGTGTCACGTATTTATTCACAACCGATACAAAAGAATTACATGTTTGCACCCGTTACCGTTCTTCAAAGTAGTTACCAGCTTTGTGTAGAACCAGTTGTCAGCGATGTGGAAGGCATCGCTGACAACTGGTTCTACACAAAGCTGGTGACTACTTAGATGAACAGTAACAGGTGCAAACATGTAATTCTTTTGTATCGGTTGTGAATAAATACGTGACACTATTTAAGTTCCTTCCCTCGCATAAGATTCTTCATAAAAAGTAACTGAGATATCCCGTTCTGAGTCCATAGAAAGAGTACACAGCCGTAATGGGAGCTGTATACTGGTTCGACCAGCGGTGATAAAAATGTGTTATTGGCAATAGGTCACTCAAATGTTATCATTGTCTTTCTTATTTTCTTTTAGATGTTGCAATAGTAAACGGTTGTGGAACGGTAATAATGGAGGGAAAAATGAGCGCCTTTCTTTCCACCTTGTTTTTGTAAGACAGCTTTCAACTGGGAGCAAAATAAAGTGAAGGGGAAGGTAATCGTTCATCACAAAAAACAAACCATGAGTTTATGGACCTGTCCTATTGAAATCAAATCATGGGAAATAAAAGATTACAGCACCCAATAAAATACATAAATGTAAACATATAGAGACACAGTGGCCATTACGATACACAGATTTACATGTGGTCGTTATTTAGATATATGGAAGGACATCAAAAGAAAAATAGCTTTTCTAAAACAAACTGATACTAAATATGTAGAAATCTCCGACTCGTTGGTTCCAGATCAAGTATCTTATCCCTACATGAAAAACGCCGTATGTGGCTTTTCTGGAATTATGCCAATTATATTATTAACAAGGAAGGAGATTACAGTCAACTGGAGTTCCAAATGTATGAAGAAAAAGAGTATTTTCGCACACTCTCATTAACAGATCAAAAAGTACAATTTGGAAACATGCTAAACATCCATTTCTAAAAGTCGGGTCTAGGATAACAAACATGTAGCTGCTCAGTTTATTGTCGTGGAACGTGTAGGGATGACGGCAACAAGTAGGGGATAGCTGCTGAGGGTGGAGTACAGTAGGGACTTGGTGGGCCCCGAGGCCGCTACGGTAGCCGTGAAGGCCTCACCAGAACCCTGAAATGTCATCCCTCACACGTTGGTCAGGTGACACTGCAAGTAATTACGAACGAAAATGACAAAGCACTCTGAAAGGAATTAAAGCTCGAACTAAAGACTCCAAGAATTTAAGTGGACTGTAGAGATTCTTTAAACAGAAATCCATAGGTCACCGATTCGAATCCGGCCCGGAGGAAACATTTTCATAGCTGTAGCTCGGAAGGACAATTGACATACAATCTGACGATTGTTCTTCGCGCGGTACAGCAATTCTCCATCACCGCATTGGATCTTCACCAGGCCGACGGTCATTATCGCAAGGAGGACGTGCCATGAGACATTATGATTATTCATAGAGACAAAATGAGTAATATACGACTGACTGAGTATTAATACTGTAATCAGTTATATTCTGGCCGCGATGCAGTTTATATGTATGTTTTGCACTGCTCAAAGTTTTGTAACACGTGTTATTATTTTGTACTCTGTGGTGACAAATAAACAAACTTGATAGGGGATTAAAAAAAAAAAGAAGGTCGCTAACGCACGCTTGTGCGGTGACGTTCCACCTGGGGGTAAGCCGGTTCGAATCCTGCTGATGGAGAAATATCATCAGACTTTGCGCCATGTCCTGTTTTAAATACCAAACCTCTCTTCTCAATGTCAAATGAAGTGAGGGCATGTGACTGTTGATGATCCGTCCGTCGAATGAGGACGTTAAGCTTGGAGGCCCCTCGGCTCTATTCCCGAGGAGTAGGCTATGTGCTAGTACCGAGAGCCAGCGTCTCCCTTCTCTCATCATCTTCATCGTCATACAGCACACACACACACACACAAAATACATCCACGTAGTATTACAAACATTGTAATGGAGAATGGAGCAAAAAATAAACAAAAAGACATTAATGTTTGGCCACGGTAAATTGACGATTGCGCTAGTGCTGCCAGAAGCGGAGAAAATCGGAACCACTTGAAAGATATTCATTTGTCTCCGAAAGGCTGACAACGTCAAGCTGTCCCTCGATGTGCATTACGAAAGGCTCGTGTTACTACCCCCCGCATGAACCAAAGACCTTGCCGTTGGTGGGGAGGCTTGCGTGCCTCAGCGATACAGATGGCCGTACCGTAGGTGCAACCACAACGGAGGGGTATCTGTTGAGAGGCCAGACAAACATGTGGTTCCTGAAGAGGGGCAGCAGCCTTTTCAGTAGTTGCAGGGGCAACAGTCTGGATGATTGACTGATCTGGCCTTGTAACATTAACCAAAACGGCCTTGCTGTGCTGGTACTGCGAACGGCTGAAAGCAAGGGGAAATTACAGCCGTAATTTTTCCCGAGGACATGCAGCTTTACTGTATGATTAAATGATGATGGTGTCCTCTTGGGTAAAATATTCCGGAGGTAAAATAGTCCCCCATTCGGATCTCCGGGCGGGGACTACTCAAGAGGATGTCGTTATCAGGAGAAAGAAAACTGGCGTTCTACGGATCGGAGCGTGGAATGTCAGATCCCTTAATCGAGCAGGTAGGTTAGAAAATTTAAAAAGGGAAATGGATAGGTTAAAGTTAGATATAGTGGGAATTAGTGAAGTTCGGTGGCAGGAGGAAGAAGACTTTTGGTCAGGTGATTACAGGGTTATAAATACAAAATCAAATAGGGGTAATGCAGGAGTAGGTTTAATAATGAATAAAAAATAGGAGTGCGGGTTAGATACTACAAACAGCATAGTGAACGCATTATTGTGGCCAAGATAGATACGAAGCCCACACCTACTACAGTAGTACAAGTTTATATGCCAACTAGCTCTGCAGATGATGAAGAAATTGATGAAATGTATGACGAGATAAAAGAAATTATTGAGGTAGTGAAGGGAGACGAAAATTTAATAGTCATGGGTGACTGGAAT
This sequence comes from Schistocerca nitens, assembly GCF_023898315.1. Lineage (NCBI taxonomy): Eukaryota > Metazoa > Arthropoda > Insecta > Orthoptera > Acrididae > Schistocerca > Schistocerca nitens. Next base: position 582,753,242 of record NC_064615.1, on the reverse strand, counting down.
TCGTCAGTAGGAAAAGGGAGAGAAGGAAACATAATAGGTGAATATGGATTGGGGGGAAGAAATGAAAGAGGAAGCCGCCTTGTAGAATTTTGCACAGAGCATAACTTAATCATAGCTAACACTTGGTTCAAGAATCATAAAAGAAGGTTGTATACCTGGAAGAATCCTGGAGATACTAAAAGGTATCAGATAGATTATATAACGGTAAGACAGAGATTTAGGAACCAGGTTTTAAATTGTAAGACATTTCCAGGGGCAGATGTGGATTCTGACCACAATCTATTGGTTATGAACTGCAGATTGAAACTGAAGAAACTGCAAAAAGGTGGGAATTTAAGGAGATGGGACCTGGATAAACTGAAAGAACCAGAGGTTGTAGAGAGTTTCAGGGAGAGCATAATGGAACAATTGACAGGAATGGGGGAAAGAAATACAGTAGAAGAAGAATGGGTAGCTCTGAGGGATGAAGTAGTGAAGGCAGCAGAGGATCAAGTAGGTAAAAAGACAAGGGCTAATAGAAATCCTTGGGTAACAGAAGAAATATTGAATTTAATTGATGAAAGGAGAAAATATAAAAATGCAGTAAATGAAGCAGGCAAAAAGGAATACAAACATCTCAAAAATGAGATCGACAGGAAGTGCAAAATGGCTAAGCAGGGATGGCTAGAGGACAAATGTAAGGATGTAGAGGCTTGTCTCACTAGGGGTAAGATAGATACTGCCTACAGGAAAATTAAAGAGACCTTTGGAGAGAAGAGAACCACTTGTATGAATATCAAGAGCTCAGATGGCAACCCAGTTCTAAGCAAAGAAGGGAAGGCAGAAAGGTGGAAGGAGTATATAGAGGGTTTATACAAGGGCGATGTACTTGAGGACAATATTATGGAAATGGAAGAGGATGTAGATGAAGATGAAATGGGAGATATGATACTGCGTGAAGAGTTTGACAGAGCACTGAAAGACCTGAGTCGAAACAAGGCCCCGGGAGTAGACAACATTCCATTAGAACTACTGATGGCCTTGGGAGAGCCAGTCATGACAAAACTCTACCATCTGGTGAGCAAGATGTATGAGACAGGTGAAATACCCACAGACTTCAAGAAGAATATAATAATTACAATCCCAAAGAAAGCAGGTGTTGACAGATGTGAAAATTACCGAACTACCAGTTTAATAAGTCACAGCTGCAAAATACTAACGCGAATTCTTTACAGACGAATGGAAAAACTGGTAGAAGCCGACCTCGGGGAAGATCAGTTTGGATTCCGTAGAAATGTTGGAACACGTGAGGCAATACTAACCTTACGACTTATCTTAGAAGAAAGATTAAGAAAAGGCAAACCTACGTTTCTAGCATTTGTAGACTTAGAGAAAGCTTTTGACAACGTTAACTGGAATACTCTCTTTCAAATTCTGAAGGTGGCAGGGGTAAAATACAGGGAGCGAAAGGCTATTTACAATTTGTACAGAAACCAGATGGCAGTTATAAGAGTCGAGGGGCATGAAAGGGAAGCAGTGGTTGGGAAAGGAGTGAGACAGGGTTGTAGCCTCTCCCCGATGTTATTCAATCTGTATATTGAGCAAGCAGTAAAGGAAACAAAAGAAAAATTCGGAGTAGGTATTAAAATTCATGGAGAAGAAGTAAAAACTTTGAGGTTCGCCGATGACATTGTAATTCTGTCAGAGACAGCAAAGGACTTGGAAGAGCAGTTGAACGGAATGGACAGTGTCTTGAAAGGAGGATATAAGATGAACATCAACAAAAGCAAAACGAGGATAATGGAATGTAGTCAAATTAAATCGGGTGATGCTGAGGGGATTAGGTTAGGAAATGACACACTTAAAGTAGTAAAGGAGTTTTGCTATTTAGGGAGCAAAATAACTGATGATGGTCGAAGTAGAGAGGATATAAAATGTAGACTGGCAATGGCAAGGAAATCGTTTCTGAAGAAGAGAAATTTGTTAACATCGAGTATAGATTTAAGTGTCAGGAAGTCGTTTCTGAAAGTATTTGTATGGAGTGTAGCCATGTATGGAAGTGAAACATGGGCGATAACCAGTTTGGACAAGAAGAGAATAGAAGCTTTTGAAATGTGGTGCTACAGAAGAATGCTGAAGATAAGGTGGGTAGATCACGTAACTAATGAGGAGGTATTGAATAGGATTGGGGAGAAGAGAAGTTTGTAGCACAACTTGACTAGAAGAAGGGATCGGTTGGTAGGACATGTTTTGAGGCATCAAGGGATCACAAATTTAGCATTGGAGGGCAGCGTGGAGGGTAAAAATCGTAGAGGGGGACCAAGAGATGAATACACTAAGCAGATTCAGAAGGATGTAGGTTGCAGTAGGTACTGGGAGATGAAGAAGCTTGCACAGGATAGAGTAGCATGGAGAGCTGCATCAAACCAGTCTCAGGACTGAAGACCACAACAACAACAACAACAACGTGTTACTACCAAGTAACATCTGTAAGCATTTGTTGAGGTGTTTACATTAGTAGAAAATTTTAATCAAGTTTACTTGTTCGTGTCACTGGGGCAAGATTATTTAAGGAACTTTCTGCAAGTACTTGTTGCAGAAGTGCAGTTATTCTTAAAAATCAAAGCAGTTTTCACTGTTGTTGCATTAATATTAATGAATATAAATCGTGACGAAACATAAAAATAAAAAAACAGAAAAAAGTTAGAGGGGTACATATTGATGCTAGCAAGAAACACTATACAATTAACTAAAATCATAGCATTTCACTTAGATTAAAAACTTTGAGGATGTCATAAGCATATTTTGAACATCGCTTGTCTATCGTATAATCGAATATCCGATAACAGGAAACAAAAATGCGGCGCAGTATCTTACCAATAGACTGTCTTTTAATTATTCTTCGATTTTTGCAAGCAGCATTTACTACTTTTATCACGAATGTAATACATTTATGTTTACGCAACATTTAAACAAATCAGCTAAAATTTCAAGACATCTGCACTGCCTTTCTGCTTTCTCTTCTGGCGAAACAAATTAATTGGTAAACTTATTTAGCACTTCCTTGACTGGTGGTGCCAGTTACTTGTGTTCAAAGGTACCAATTATGCATTTGCTTCGGTCCATCTGCCTTTGTGCAACTCTCATTTTCGACACTGACATTTTAGCGTTGGTACTGAACAGACACAGTTTCTGTAAGTCTGAGAAAAACTTCCACAAAATGACAAACTCCCAAATACTTGCAGCAAGATGGAAGAAACAAGAACACTCTGCAGCGGAGTGTGCGCTGATTTGAAACTTCCTGGCAAATTAAAACTGTGTGCCGGACCCAGACTCGAACCTGGGAATCCGGTCTCGCACACAGTTTCAGTTTGTCAGGAAATTCCGTGCAAGAAACTGTTTTCACTAACTTGCGAATTTCTTGACATCGAAATCGGTAAGCGGATCTAAATCCCCTATTCAGTCACTCGTTGACCACGATGGCACCGAAACAGAGGACGACCGAAGAAAGGCAGAAATACTGAATTCAGTGTTCCGAAACTGTTTCACTGCGGAAAATCGTAACACGGTCCCTGACTTCAGCCGTCGCACGGACGCCAAAATGGAAAATATTGAAATAAACGATATCGGAATTGAAAAACAACTGCTATCACTTAGTAGCGGAAAAGCATCCGGACCAGACGAGATACCCGTAAGATTCTACAGTGATTATGCTAAAGAACTTGCCCCCTTTCTATCAGCAATTTATCGTAGATCTCTGGAAGAACGTAAAGTACCTAGCGACTGGAAGAAAGCGCAGGTCGTTCCCATTTTCAAGAAGGGTCATAAATCAGATGCGAATAATTATAGGCCTATTTCGCTTACGTCAATCTGTTGTAGAATAATGGAACATGTTTTATGTTCTCGTATTATGACGTTCTTAGATAATACAAATCTCCTTCATCATAACCAACATGGATTCCGCAAACAGAGATCATGTGAAACCCAGCTCGCCCTATTTGTCCAAGAAATTCACAGTGCCGTAGACACTGGCGAGCAGATTGATGCCGTATTCCTGGACTTCAGGAAGGCATTTGATACGGTTCCGCACTTACGTTTAGTGAAAAAAATACGAGCTTACGGAATATCGGACCAGGTTTGTGATTGGATTCAGGATTTCCTAGAAGAAAGAACACAACATGTCATTCTTAACGGTTCAAAATCTGCAGATGTAGAGGTAATTTCGGGAGTACCGCAAGGAAGCGTGATAGGACCTTTATTGTTTACAATATACATAAATGACTTAGTTGACAACATCGGTAACTCCGTGAGGCTATTTGCAGATGACACGGTTGTCTACAAGAAAGTAGCAACATCAGAAGACTCGTACGTACTCCAGGAAGACCTGCAGAGGATTAATGAATGGTGCGACAACTGGCAGCTTTCCCTAAACGTAGATAAATGTAACATAATGCGCATACATAGGGGCAGAAATCCATTCCAGTACGATTATGCCATAGGTGGTAAATCATTGGAAGCGGTAACGACCGTAAAATACTTAGGAGTTACTATCCGGAGCGATCTGAAGTGGAATGATCACATAAAACAAATAGTGGGAAAAGCAGGCGCCAGGTTGAGATTCATAGGAAGAATTCTAAGAAAATGTGACTCATCGACGAAAGAAGTAGCTTACAAAACGCTTGTTCGTCCGATTCTTGAGTATTGCTCATCAGTATGGGACCCTTACCAGGTTGGATTAATAGAAGAGATAGACATGATCCAGCGAAAAGCAGCGCGATTCGTCATGGGGACATTTAGTCAGCGCGAGAGCGTTACGGAGATGCTGAACAAGCTCCAGTGGCGGACACTTCAAGAAAGGCGTTACGCAATACGGAGAGGTTTATTATCGAAATTACGAGAGAGCACATTCCGGGAAGAGATGGGCAACATATTACTACCGCCCACATATATCTCGCGTAATGATCACAACGAAAAGATCCGAGAAATTAGAGCAAATACGGAGACTTACAAGCAGTCGTTCTTCCCACGCACAATTCGTGAATGGAACAGGGAAGGGGGTATCAGATAGTGGTACAATAAGTACCCTCCGCCACACACCGTAAGGTGGCTCGCGGAGTATAGATGTAGATGTAGAACTACCGGATGTCGATGGAGGGGGAGGGGGGGGGGATGTTTGCAGATGTGGTGGTCCGTATATTCAACCTGACTTTGCGGCTGTACTGACAATGCTCCATACCACAGCTGGAAATTTTGCACAATGGCTAATAAATGTGAATTCAGTATTACGATGTTACATTGATTGAGGGGCAGGCAAATAAACCGTGAAGACTCAATGAGGAAGACTGAACTGTTGTCCGAAAAGGAAAAGAAACCAGCCGTCAAAGTGTACGTAGTGGATAAAATCGCCGAGAGCAGAGGCCATAAAATACTCCTTTACCGCCCTAGAACTGCGATCTAAATCCGACAGAATTGGCATCGGCCAAAATATAACACAGTTTCGGAGAGAACAATGTCACTCGTGACATGTCCAAGGAAAGACTGCAGAATCTTGTTCATACTGATTTCCTTTCAGTTACTGCACAGGACTGGCAAAGTTACTGCAGAAAAGTAGAGCCGGCGGAGCATGAGTAATGGAGACGAAATGGAATATTGAAAATGGTCATCGATTAAGTTATCATCAATATCGCGCCATCAAGCTATGATGATGATGACTGTCTTGAATTAAACACAAATGACAGCGATCTTTTAGTGAGCATCATTTTGACAATTATTTCAGACTCAGTTAATTACACTTTGTAAACATTACTGCTGTGCTGCATTTAATAAATGCAATGCGCAAACAGATTCCAAAAAGCAGTTTTTTACTTTCGATTCGTAGTGTCATAAGTTATACAGTCATCTACTTTCATTTTTCATTATTTGCGATAAGTAAATAATACGTGCGTTGGAGGTAAGACTCTCGAGCATGAATACGTCAACAAATTAGGTGATGACCGACCCGACGGAAGTGTCACTTAAGCTGGCAAGATTTCCGCTAGTGCCGCCTCTGATTTCGTGTCAAACACAAAACGGGGGCATTGCTGCAAGCAGCCTACGCTGCCTTCCAGTCGTGTGAAGTTAGCACCCCTTTTTCGAGAAATATACATTTTTTTTTCACAGTTCTTGATAGATGTAGCATAGTTCTAGAGTTCTTTGTACAAAATTTCAATAGTTCTGCAGAATTTAGCGACCAAAACAACAATACTCGAAAAAATTTTCGTATCGAAAATGTTCTTTGGCAGTTTCCGCAAAATGTAAATAAGTACAAGAGTTCTGAGCACAGTTCTGAACAGAGCCCCAAGAGTTCTATCGAAAATCCAAGTAACATTTTTTTGTGCAGCTAATAGTTTACGAGATAATTGCATTTTAATGAGAAAATCGTTTCACTTACTGTGAAGTTGGCACCCTTTTTTTCAGAAATATATATTTTTTTCAGAGTTCTTGATAGATATGGCATAGTTCTAGAGTTCTTTGTACAAAATTTCAATAGTTCTGCAGAATTTAGCGAAGAAAACAACAATATTCGAAAAATTTTTCGTATCGAAAAAAGTTTTTGTCAATTTTCGCAAGAATTAAACTTGACAACATTTCTGAGGGCAGTTCTGAACAGAACCCCAAGAGCTCTATCGAAAATCCCAAACAACATTTTTCTATGGCGATAATGGTTTGAGATAAATTGATTTAATGTGGGACACACTTTCTTTACGGAAAATATAAATATATTCGTACAACAGTTCTGATGCCAGTTCTGGACACCACGTGAAGAGTTCTATCGAAAATCCTAGTGAAATTTTTTTTGTGCAGGTAATAGTTTAAGAGGTAATTGCGACTTAATTAAGAATTCCATAAGAGCTCCTACTGTGAAGCTGGCACCCTTTTTTTCAGAAATATATATTTTTTTCAGAGTTCTTGATAGATATGCCATAGTTCTAGAGTTCTTTGTACAAAATTTGAATAGTTCTGCAGAATTTAGCGACGAAACCAATACTCGAAAAAATTTTCGTATCGAATACATTCTTCGTCAATTTTCGCAAATTGTAAATAAGTACAACAGTTCTGAGCACAGTTCTGAACAGAACTCCAAGAGTTCTATCGAAAACCCGAGTAACATTTTTTTGTGCAGCTAATAGCTTACTAGATAATTGCAATTTAAGGAGAAAATCTTTTCACTTACTGTGAAGTTGGCACCCTTTTTTTCAGAAATGTATATTATTTTCAGAGTTCTTGATAGATATGCCATAGTTCTAGAGTTCTTTGTACAAAATTTCAATAGTTCTGCAGAATTTAGCGACGAAAACAATATTCGAAAAAATTTTCGTATCGAATATATTCTTCGTCAATTTTCGCAAATTGTAAATAAGTACAACAGTTCTGAGCACAGTTCTGAACAGAGCTCCAAGAGTTCTATCGAAAACCCAAGTAACATTTTTTTGTGCAGCTAATAGCTTACGAGATAATTGCAATTTAAGGAGAAAATCTTTTCACTTACTGTGAAGTTGGCACCCTTTTTTTCACAAATATGTTTTTTTTCAGAGTTCTTGATAGATATGGCATAGTTCTAGAGTTCTTTGTACAAAATTTGAATAGCTCTGCAGAATTTAACGAAGAAAACAACAATACTCAAAACAATTTGTATAGCAAACATTCGTTATTAATTTTCGCAAAAAGTAAATTCGGACAACAGTTCTTAGGGCAGTTCTGAACAGAACCCCAATAGTTCTATCGAATATCCTAATTACAATTTTTTGTGCAGCTAACACGTTACGAGATAATTGCAATTTAAGGAGGGAACCTCTTCACTTACTGTGAAGTTGGAATCCTTTTCTTCAGAAATATATATTTTTTCAGAGTTCTTGATAGAAATGTCATAGTTCTAGAGTTATTTGTACAAAATTGGAATAGTCCTGCAGAATTTAGCGAGAAAAACAACAATACTCGAAAAATTTTTCTTATCGAATACTTTCTTTGTCAATTTTCGCAAAAAGTAAATTCGTACAACAGTTCTGAACAGAACACCAAGAGCTCTATCGAAAATCCTAATAATATCTTTTTGTGGCGATGATAGTTTATACGGTAACTGCTTTGATGTTAGACCCACTTTCTCCACAGAAAAAGTAAATTCGTTCAACAGTTTTGATGAACAGTTCTGGTTAACACCTCAAGACTTCTATCGGTAATCATAACAACATTTTTTGTGGTTATAATAGTTTGTATGGTAATTGATTAATTGTGGGGCACTCTTACTAAAAAAAAAATATGTCTGTTCGTATCCTCTGATGCCAGCTCTGGATAGCATTGTAAGAGTTCTATCGAAAATACTAGTAACATATTCTGTGCAGGTAATTGTTTACGTAGTAACTGCCTTTATTAAGGAATGCTTATGAGCATTTCCCGTGAAGTTTAACCCCTTTTACGATAAATATAAATTATTTTCACAGTTCTTGATTTATATGCAATAGTTCTAGATTTCCCTCCTCAAAACACGAATAGTTCTACAGAATTTCGGGAAGAAAACATTAACTCGGCAAAATTTTGGTATGGTAAAAAATTATTTGTCAGTTTGGAAAAAATAAATTTGTATAACAGTTCTGTTGGCAGTTCTGGATAGCACCGGAAGAGTTGCATTGAAAATGATAAGAACATTTTTGTGGCGATAATAGTTTATACATTAATTGTTTTAATCTGATACTCACTTTATCTAATATAGCAAAATTCGTAGAATAGTTCTGATGACAGTTCTGAATATCACCCACAGAGTTCTACCAAAAACTATAATAACATTATTTGTGACGATGACATTATATGAGATAATTAATGTGGGACTCACTTTTGTCATGTAAAAGTAATAAATTCGTACAAAAGATCTGATGGCATTTCTTAATACGACCCTAAGAGTTCTACCGACAACTGTAATAACATTTTTTGTGGGGGATAACAGTTAATGAGATAATAGCATTTTCGAGAGACCCACTTGGTCTACATTATAATAAATTGGCACAACCCTTTTGCTGACAGTTCTGGATAGCACCGAAAGAGTTCTTTTAAAAACAGTCATAACATTTTTATGGTGCCAGTAGATTATGAAATAGATTGTGTGTTCACTCTGCAGTGGGTGTGCGCCGATGTGAAACTTACTGGCAGATAAAAACTGTGTGCCGGACCGGGTCTCTAACCCCAGGCTGTGACGAAAGAATATCGTCACAATATCCTTTCGTCCAGGAGTGCTTCTTCTGCAATTTTCGTAGGTCAACTTCTACGAAATTGGGAACGCAGGAGATAAAGTACTGCTGGAAGTACAGCTATGAGTACGATCGTAAATTCTCACTTTTATTTTTGAAAACCGAAAATCGAAAACCCGGATGTATATTCTACTAAATACAAAAAGTCTAAATGTTCAGCACTATACAAATGCCAGTACACCTTCTTAAGACTGACTGTAGTAACTGTAGGTGGAAGCATGGGATGTGCACGCTTAGATGATTCAAGGAGAGAAGGCTCGCCAGTGCAAAACAAACATATGGCTGAGAGAACAGATACATTCACACGCGCCACTAACCATATGGTGTCACACCTGTCGAGAATCGCACCAGAGGTACAATGAGCTGTGGTGGAGTGCTGTTGGCGTGGTTACTATGCAACTTACTTGATGGGCATCAATACACCGTTATATTAATGTACAATACTTGAGAAACAATGTCATTCACACACTGCGAGTTCCTTATCACTCAGTACTAGACTAAATTACCGGCCTAGTGATAAGCAGCCTATGTACCTCACCGACTACACATCTTCGTGTTACAAGAAAAAAGAGAAAAATACCAAGGGCCACAAAATATGAATCCGGATAAACCGGAAATCCGGATTACTGAGGACCAAATAAACGAGGTTCTTATTTACAAATTTCGAACTTCTTATTAACTTTAATACTGTATCCCCTCAACATTATAACACCTCTATCAGTCATGTATTGAATTAGGATTTAAACATACTACTTAGTTCGTTTGTACGATATATTCAGTAAATATATTTACATTTCTATACACTGTAAAGACTTTTAACTCTCGCTGTAGTGTAACTCATCAAACTTCCACACTTCCTTTCTAACTAGAACAAATGTTTGCAACAATATTAACGACAGCAATTTCAAATTTATTCGTTACACACAGCACATGTTTTTATGCATCCTAGCGGCTGGTGATGTTGCCACATAACTGTCATCCATGAGGGTCCTGGGCATATTTTTAGCTGTTAGTGGGTCCTGGATGTCATGAGAGCTCAAAACAATTACTGTTTTACGTAATAAAATTCATCTGGTTCTTCCTGATTCTAAAGGTATACACTTCATGTGTGCCTTTCATTGTTGTATGATTCAGTATCGACGCTAATGCTCTCGACATATGAGCCGATTGCTCGTTTTTATCCACTGTGCCCTTTCGTATTTCATTTCAGCGATTAATTTATTTGTTTATCAACGTAGTAAGTAGTACAAAGCTAATCCAGAATGTAAACTGCACTTAAATTCTGTTTGAACTGTTTAATAGTCAGTGTCCGCTGTCTGAACGTCAAATTTCAGATTAATACACTGCGCGTGGTTGCGTTATTTTATAGGAATTTTATTACTGAAAGTGGGAAGTACTAGATAGTGTTGAAGAAATACAAAGCATATTGTTCGAAGACCATAATATTATTCGAAATTTACCTGTACCAATAGGTGCAGCCAAAACAGCATTTGTGATGCTGTAATTACCTCATAGATAACGATATTTGTCTATTGTAGTTTTGTATTCCAATCAGAATTTTGAGAGCATCAAAGCCTCATTTCAGCGTGAGAGAGGGGTAAAATCAATAGATGATATTGAACTGAAAGCCTTCATGAGTCTCTTGTTTTTAATTGTTGTTAACAAAAGTAACAGATAAAGCCTGGAAGATCTGTGTGGAACTGATGGTGATGGCATTGAAAAATTTCACCTCGCAAATGAACATAAAACGTTTCAAATTTATTCTGGAGAGCCTTAGATTTTACAGTCGCGCTATTCGTGCTGAAAGGAGACAATTAGACAAGCTAACAGCTATTCGGGAAATATTTACTGTGTTTGTACGCAACTACCACAAATCTTACACCCTTGGAGAAAATGTTACAGTAGACAAGAAGCTGGAAGGATTCTGTGGAAGGTACAGTTTTCAGCAATATGTATCAATCAAACCAAACGAGTATGGATTCTTAAATGTGGATTCTTAAGTATTTTACCCGTACAATTTGGAAATATACGCTGTGTTGCAACCAGAAGGATTTACCAACTGAGCAATAAACATTTTGATGTTGTTCTGTGACTGTGTAAACCTATATATCAGTCAGGTCGAAATGTGAAAGCGGACAACTGGTTTACTAGTACTGGAATGATAATAGTGCTATGAAGGGAGAATTTTTCTTTTGTTGGCATGATGAAGAAAAACAAGCGTGGAGATTTCTCTAGAGTTTGCTATCAGTAAAAGAAGGGATGCCCACATTTCCTTTTTTGGCTTCCACAAGACTGAACTCTAGTTTCCTCCGTACCTAAAAAGGGGACGTGTGTGATCCAGGCATCACGTTTGCATGAAGATAATTCGATAGATGCTGACATTGCAGATAAACGGAAGCCATCCACCGTAAATTTTAAAATAGCGTTAAGTGTGGTATTTTCACAGCGGATAAGCCGAATGCTTTGTACAACGCTGCAAGAAATGTGCGCCGCTGGTCAATGGCTGTATTTTTGTAATGATCAGTACCGTTGGAATCTATGCACAAGTGATTTATTGTGGCAACAGTAAGAATTGTATCAAAATGAAAGGGTTCCTGAATCAGCTATGTTATACAATATTGTTTTCTTCGATAAAACTATTGAAATTTTGTACAGAGAACTCTATAACTATGACTTATCTATCAAGAACCCTGAAAAAAATATATATTTCTGAAGAAAAGGGTGCCAGCTTCACAGTAGGAGCTCTTACGGGGTTCTTAATTCAGTTGCAATTACCTCTTAAACTATTACCTGCACTAAAAAATTCTACTAGGAATTTCGAAAGAACTCTTCACGTGGTGTCCAGAACTGTCATCAGAACTGTTGTACGAATATATTTATATTTTCTGTAGAGAAAGTGTGTCCCACATTAAATCAATTTATCACAAACCATTATCTCCATAGAAAAATGTTATTAGGATTTTCGATAGAGCTCTTGGGGTTCTGTTCAGAACTGTCCTCAGAACTGTTGTACAAGTTTAATTTTTGCGAAAATTGACAAAAGATGTTTTCGATAGAAACATTTTTTCGAGAATTGTTGTTTTCTTCGCTAAATTCTGCAGAACTATTGAAATTTTGTACAAAGAACTCTAGAACTATGCCATATCTATCAAGAACTCTGAAAAAAGTATACATTTCTGAAAAAAAGGGTGCCAACTTCACAGTAAGTGAAAAGAGTTTCTCTTTAAATTGCAATTATCTCGTAAACTATTAGCTGCACAAAAAAATGTTACTTGGATTTTCGATAGAACTCTTGGAGTTCTGTTCAGAACTGTGCTCAGAACTGTTGTACTTATTTACAATTTGCGAAAATTGACGAAGAATGTTTTCGATACGAAAATTTTTTCGAATATTGTTTGCTCGCCAAATTCTGCAGAACTATTGAAATTTTGTACAAAGAACTCTAGAACTATGCCATATCTATCAAGAACTCTGAAAATAATATACATTTCTGAAAAAAAGGGTGCCAACTTCACAGTAAGTGAAAAGATTTTCTCCTTAAATTGCAATTATCTCGTAAACTATTAGCTGCACAAAAAAATGTTACTTGGGTTTTCGATAGAACTCTTGGAGTTCGGTTCAGAACTGTGCTCAGAACTGTTGTACTTATTTACAATTTGCGAAAATTGACGAAGAATGTTTTCGATACGAAAATTCTTTCGAATATTGTTTTCGTCGCTAAATTCTGCAGAACTATTGAAATTTTGTACAAAGAACTCTAGAACTATGGCATATCTATCAAGAACTCTGAAAATAATATACATTTCTGAAAAAAAGGGTGCCAACTTCACAGTAAGTGAAAAGATTTTCTCCTTAAATTGCAATTATCTAGTAAGCTATTAGCTGCACAAAAAAATGTTACTTGGGTTTTCGATAGAACTCTTGGAGCTCTGTTCAGAACTGTGCTCATAACTGTTGTACTTACACTCCTGGAAATGGAAAAAAGAACACATTGACACCGGTGTGTCAGACCCACCATACTTGCTCCGGACACTGCGAGAGGGCTGTACAAGCAATGATCACACGCACGGCACAGCGGACACACCAGGAACCGCGGTGTTGGCCGTCGAATGGCGCTAGCTGCGCAGCATTTGTGCACCGCCGCCGTCAGTGTCAGCCAGTTTGCGGTGGCATACGGAGCTCCATCGCAGTCTTTAACACTGGTAGCATGCCGCGACAGCGTGGACGTGAACCGTATGTGCAGTTGACGGACTTTGAGCGAGGGCGTATAGTGGGCATGCGGGAGGCAGGTGGACGTACCGCCGAATTGCTCAACACGTGGGGCGTGAGGTCTCCACAGTACATCGATGTTGTCGCCAGTGGTCGGCGGAAGGTGCACGTGCCCGTCGACCTGGGACCGGACCGCAGCGACGCACGGATGCACGCCAAGACCGTAGGATCCTACGCAGTGCCGTAGGGGACCGCACCGCCACTTCCCAGCAAATTAGGGACACTGTTGCTCCTGGGGTATTGGCGAGGACCATTCGCAACCGTCTCCATGAAGCTGGGCTACGGTCCCGCACACCGTTAGGCAGTCTTCCGCTCACGCCCCAACATCGTGCAGCCCGCCTCCAGTGGTGTCGCGACAGGCGTGAATGGAGGGACGAATGGAGACGTGTCGTCTTCAGCGATGAGAGTCGCTTCTGCCTTGGTGCCAATGATGGTCGTATGCGTGTTTGGCGCCGTGCAGGTGAGCGCCACAATCAGGACTGCATACGACCGAGGCACACAGGGCCAACACCCGGCATCATGGTGTGGGGAGCGATCTCCTACACTGGCCGTACACCACTGGTGATCGTCGAGGGGACACTGAATAGTGCACGGTACATCCAAACCGTCATCGAACCCATCGTTCTACCATTCCTAGACCGGCAGGGGAACTTGCTGTTCCAACAGGACAATGCACGTCCGCATGTATCCCGTGCCACCCAACGTGCTCTAGAAGGTGTAAGTCAACTACCCTGGCCAGCAAGATCTCCGGATCTGTCCCCCATTGAGCATGTTTGGGACTGGATGAAGCGTCGTCTAACGCGGTCTGCACGTCCAGCACGAACGCTGGTCCAACTGAGGCGCCAGGTGGAAATGGCATGGCAAGCCGTTCCACAGGACTACATCCAGCATCTCTACGATCGTCTCCATGGGAGAATAGCAGCCTGCATTGCTGCGAAAGGTGGATATACACTGTACTAGTGCCGACATTGTGCATGCTCTGTTGCCTGTGTCTATGTGCCTGTGGTTCTGTCAGTGTGATCATGTGATGTATCTGACCCCAGGAATGTGTCAATAAAGTTTCCCCTTCCTGGGACAATGAATTCACGGTGTTCTTATTTCAATTTCCAGGAGTGTATTTACATTTTGCGGAAATTGTCAGAGAACGTTTTCGATACGAAAATTTTTTCGAGTATTGTTGTTTTATTCGTTACATTTTGCAGAACTATTGAAATTTTGTGGAAAGAACTCTAGAACTATGGCACATCTTACAAGAACTGAGCAAAAAATGTATATTTCTCGAAAAAAGGGTGCTAACTTCACACGACTCTGCCTTCCCCTCACCGCCCCTGTCCTCCCGGTAGCCATAACGCGGGGGCTCAGTCGACACCCCCGGGATAACAAGGCCGCCCAGCAGTGTTAGTGACGTCACACTAAGCGGCCCATAGCCGACGCAGCAGTCCACGGACACCTCCGTACAGACGCGCCTGGTGCTAACGATCTTCTGTCCGTCATACAGAAAGGAGCGAACTATAATACGAACCAAAGACCAAATTATATATATTCTTGTAAACAGCATAAAGGTTCATAACGAAATGCCGATTACATATACGGGCAGGAATAAGTTTAATCGATTGAGGAACTTTGCCACTATTTTATAATTGTCAGAACACTATTTAGCTTTAAAACTAGCATACAGGTGGTGACAAATGCCAACTGACAGCAGGACTTAACATTTTCAAGCTATTACACTGAAAGTAAATTATCTTAAAAACTGTCATACATAGCAAAACCCTCACAACTTTCGTTTACAAAAAGGTAACAAGAGTTCGCATTATCTCATAAAACACATGACTATTGTGAATTTACTCATATGTTCATGGCGACAGCTCTTTTCAAGAGTTTTTACAAGTGTATCCCCAGTAATAAAGAATGGAAACAAAAGATAGAAATCAAATATTCTCCTTTTAACATAGACATCACTGAACACAAGATTCTGTCTTGCACTGTGATACTAAGGGACTGCTCTTTCCTTTAAGAAAAGCCTGACAATTTGAAGTTCACTCTGCTATTGAAGATACACTTCTTGAAACAATATTAAAAATGTTATGAAAGGTAAGGAAATGAAAAACAACCAAGTGCATTACATGTAAGAATGTGAGCAAAAGGCTGAGGCTCTCTTTACTTACCATTTTCAATCTCTCTACAGCTTTTCCACGTAGAAATCACCAACTGCAAGTCTCATTATTGCTGTCTGTTACTAACAAAGTGCTTTTCTATTTAGAAAACCTGACAATTTGATGTTCATTCTGGTACTGAAGATAAACACTTTTCAGATGAGTTCTAGAACCAATTCCTGCCCGTATATGTAATCGGTATTTCGTTATGAACCTTTATGCTGTTTACAAGAATATATATAATTTGGTCTTTGGTTCGAATTATCGTTCGCTACTTTCTGTATGACGGACAGAAGATCGTTAGCATCAGGCGCGTCTGTACGGAGGTGCCCGTGGACTGCTGCGTCGGCTATGGGCCGCTTAGTGTGACGTCACTAACACTGCTGGACGGCCTTGTTATCCCGGGGGTGTCGGCTCAGTCGTTCCCGACAGCCACCACGCCAATCGACAACTTATCGTGGACAAACGGTTGTCACAAGTTAAAACCACCAAACGAATTTACAAGTGTTTTATCAATAAATACGAGCCGAAATCCGCATTATTTTAGCAAACAGTGTAAAAGAAAGACAGTAACACCTTTACTGTTACAGACAGGAAAAAACTGCATAAAACCGCAAGGCCACGCAATGAGGAACTGAAACAATTTAGCATACCTCGCGCATTAAAAGCCAAACAATGAACCTGTTGGCTCCAGCTGATACATTCTAAGCTAGATCGCTGCACCGCACAGATTTGCGACTTCATATACCTAGGGTAACCAGACGTCCGGATTAATCCGGACATGCCCTCCTTTTTAGCTCTTTGTCCGGGGTCCGGGCGGATTTTTACAGAGTCCGGCTTTTGCGCAAAGTTGAGCGTAATACAGTTAAATTTACAATTCGTCCAGTTCTATTGCTCTTTTCTTAAATACTTTAACTATTGGCACAGACTTCGTGATAAACACGCACGAAGGCGGTGTTAGTAGGTGGCACCAGGATTGTCGATGTTATCATTGATCGACCTATAAGCGACTGCAAATATCAATTATTTAAAATTTTCGTTTCGTATCTTCGCTTTGTATTGGCTTGGCTTCCTGTAGCGCACGTGTGATTTGTGAGTGTAATTTTTAAGCGAGTGAGTTACGTAAAATATTTGAGTATGCCTAAACGAAAGTGTACATTTTCTGATGTCCTTTCCTGCAAATATCCGGCTTTCAAGAAAGGGAGAAATGAATTTGAAGCGGAATGTAAGATATGTGAAGCTGGAACGTACGTCTCAGTGGTCCATAAAGGTAAGAAATAACTCGACAGATTAACTGTCATGGTTTTATTTCATTGTTTCATAGTCATTCAATTTATTTGTATTCGGAAGGTTAAAGTGCAGTTTACATGTCAACTGCTGCTTGAATTTTTACATGTCGTCAGCTGCTGCTTGAATTGTAGATGTTGGTAGCGGTGCGTCGAATGAAGGGAGGTGAAGGGTCTTACTTTTTTCGCTTTGTAAAGAATTGCGCGTTGTTGACATAACAAAACAATTGACGCCACACTGTCACCACAATCAATGTTTTTAATTTTTTTTATATTGCTCGGTTAACCACCGCCTGACCGTCAGTAACACGTAACTACTAGTTTTACCGGTAATTCCTGGCAGTCACGTGACTTGTCCAAAGTTCACGGGTGGTATCCTCATCTGCAGTTGACCCATTTGATATGTCCTCTTTTTTCTTCCTTTGTCCTCCTTTTTGAAGCTGTTTGTCCTCTTTTTAAACAATTGCATCTGGTCATCTTACATAAATATATTTTCCAATGAATACGCGTTTATCATCTGTATTTCTTCTTGGTGTAACAAATTTAATGGCCAGTAGTGTAATAAAACAATGTCCATGATGCTTAATTAAATGTAAACATCTGACGATTAGTTAGACACAAAATGAAAACACTATCGAAGACGCGTGTTTTGAGGCATAATTTCTTGGCCTGGCCATTCATATCGGTGCACTAGTCCATAAGAGAATGCCACGGACGCTATAGTTTTGACTTCATGCGTAAGAGTTCTGCTGTTGCGTGACGAGGTGGCCCGAGAGCTTAAGTAGCTACATGAATCAGACCCTTGGTCACAGAAGGCTGCTCATGCCTGGTGTAGAGGGCAGAGTCTCGTGAAATCAGATGAATCATTGTGAAACACCGAGTATTTACGCCGCTGACACTTGTTTGGAAGCGTGGCCTGAGAGGTGCTCCTGGCGGCCCGCGGCTACCTCTCAGTTGCTAACGACCCCTTCCTGACAGTCCATCAGCCGTTCAAGTCCCCCCATACCCCATCCTCCCACACGCAGGCTGGGATGTGACTGTCGTCACAGGAAGATCGTGCGCAGGCCCTGCTGCGTGCCGGCGACAACGTGTAAACCCCCGTCTCTTAGGGTGTCCACAGGCGCACAGTTACACGAGCGGCATACGAGCAGCACTCCAGTGTTTGCCCAAGGACGTACAAACACGGCGGGGGCTCGCAGCCGACGACGGGCGGCGCGGCAGCTGATGAAAGCGTGTCGGCCCGCCAGAGGAGTTTAAACAGGAAATGCCGGCGGCCACTCCAGCCGAATGGTCTTAGGAGGAGGGCCGCCGGCAGCGCCCCGCCTGCAACTGGCCGGCCGCGACACACTTGGGAGCCGCGAGGACCCGCCACACTCGTGCCTAAACTAGTGCGTATCTGAGTAGCGAATATGGAGGGGCGAAAAACTACAATAGAGGTTATTACAACAGTTTTTTTCCCAACCGTCCAACATCATCTCTCCATAAATGAAGATCTTCCTCAAAGAAGGTTGCATATCACATTTTTGGCAGTGTTGAGTTTTTGCTGGTATAATGTGCTACATCACGTGAGACATGCTACCATAACAACAGACTTCTTTGTACTTGTAAAGTTCACTATCCAGGAGTGACGTTGAATATCAACGAAAATGGCGGAAGTGGCTTATACAGTTTCATTCCTAAAGATACTATGTCGTTAAACAGAAGTATATAAAGTCTAACAATACCACCACTTGCAAAGTAGGTTAGAAATCAGATTAATAATGTTGCTCACGCAGCATATGTTCGCTATATCGGGCAACAACAAAGTTATTGACTGTGGATGGTATCGTCAGAATGGAAATAATGAAGTCACTGTAAAAAAAGTCATTTGGGCACTTATCTTGAATGGATTCCCACGTAGATTTCGTCGAAGTTGCTATGGCTCATCTTGTTGATGGACTCTGAGCACTATGGGACTTAACATCTGAGACCATCAGTCCCCTAGAACTTAGAACTACTTAAACCTAACTAACCTAAGGACATCACACACATCCATGCCCGAGGCAGGATTCGAACCTGCGAACGTAGCGGCCGCGCGGTTCCAGACTGAAGCGCCTAGAACCGCTCGGTCACAACGGCCGGCTCTCATCTTGTTGACTTTGACTGCTAGAAGGTCCAGATCTGTATTTTAGCAATATTTGAAGGCTTAACAAATGCGTTTTTCAGGAGATTCTTAATGATCGAACAATCCCAGATCAGAACAATGGTATGGTAGAAATAATTTTTGACTTGGTGTTCACGATCCACATTTTTATTAGAGTTCTTGTAAATTCAGATATACGTCTTCATAATTGTCACATCATCAAGAAAACAGTTTTGTATCAATTTTCATGTATTTAATTTCCACTTTAACCAAACACAAGACTTGACTGTTCTTTTACAAAGCGAAATAACAATTTAACTTCTGCAAAGTGAAACAAAGACTGCTCTGTGCGCATTCGCGCCAAAACGGTTACAAGTAAGTCAAAGAGTATGAGAGTCTCACAGAAATGAATACACACAAGAACCATATCATTGTAATATATCGATACATCCGAGTACCGCCGGCCGAAGTGGCCGCGCGGTTCTGGCGCTGCAGTCTGGAACCGCGAGACCGCTACGGTCGCAGGTTCGAATCCTGCCTCGGGCATGGATGTGTGTGATGTCCTTAGGTTAGTTAGGTTTAACTAGTTCTAAGTTCTAGGGGACTAATGACCTCAGCAGTTGAGTCCCATAGTGCTCAGAGCCATTTGAACCATTTGAACCATCCGAGTACCTATACATTAATAAAACCAAATGTGAATATTGTCACAAAAATATGTCTCTTACTTCGCAGAAAAGTAGTACGATATTACTGGTATCGAGAACTGGGGTTGGAATGCCGTAATGGTCACGTAAATAAAAAACCATTACAAAAAGAAACATACGCATCCAATTGGAAGCAGAATGTCAGGTTGGAGGAACAGCAGAAAATCTTGTAAGTTTACAGCTGGTAATAATGTTCCTGAAAAAACTGCATCAAAGATGGTACGTGTAAGAACATAGTATATCATTAGAACGTAAAAATCGTGCGCTACAATGATTTGCTAGGTCTGACCGTTGGTTTGAGCAGAAGCACAACTTCAGTGTGATATCTTTGTACAATTACCTTATTGTGACCGGATATTTCGGAGCAGTAGTTTTGTCAACACCCGTTGTCAGTTTTGTTAAGGCCTCGTCGCTGCTGCTGTAGAGGCCGAGATGCCGCTGTTGTTACGGTAGGCTGAATTTGTGAGTTCGTGAAACGGCTTCTGGTGCAGTACGCCGCTAAGACAATTTCTCCCTGCCACTATTGCACAGCTACGCCCCAGGGTCAGGTAACAAAATAGGAGAATGAAGGTTCTATAACACTCCAACAAATTAGTAACAAAGTCACACAAATGAGCTAAAAAGGTTTACTTATCTTTGTGACTTGTGTATATTTCTATTGTCTATTGTCAAACCACAATTTATGAAAGATGTTTATATTTTATTAATAGGATTAAGTAGGAATAACTGATATTTGTCATGTTGGAAATAATTGTGGTAGCAGGGAATGTCTGCACCAAAGTATTGTTGGCAAGAAAGACCGCACATTGATATAATTTTAAAAAGGGTGGGAGAGACAGCGTATGGAGACATTTTAAGAAAAGAGTGGGAAAGACCGCGCATTGATACATTTTGTAATGGTAGCAGGGATTGTCTGCACCAGGAGGCATTGTTGGCAGGAGAGACCGCGTTCATAGGAAGTCAGTAGTAAGCGAGAAGTGAAGCGAGTCGGTAGCAGGTCTGAAGCGAGAGGCTGAGAGGAGCGGTGTGCCTGCCAGACACCAGCTATGATTTACAAGGGATTATAAACGGATGTACAGACACATCAGCTAACTATTATCATAAGAGGAACTAATATTACTGAATTAATTTTTTGAGAAACTCAAGACTACTAAAGGTATGTTTGCGCATTGCTAGTTGTAAGATTATTGTAAAAAGTAAGTCCCATCTGAACGTTTGTTATAATCATTTCATTCAGAATATAATTAATTTTTGCCAGCAATATTGCGTTACTGATTATAATCCATCTCAAAAACTATCAACGTAAAACTTTGCAAAATTTTATTGTTGTCAAGAAAAAGTTTAACTATGAATTACGTAGCTTCAGTCAAATCAATTAAGGAATAACGTTAGCTTGGCTATTAAAGAATAACGTCAGCTTTGCTATTAAAGAATAACGTCAGCTTTGGTAATAAATACAGCCACTTATTATGACAGCCCACCATCAGCTAACAGAGTATAGTAAAACAGGGTAAGTATATTCATGTCGCAGTTCGATGTAGCTGTCAGATGGCGATCCAGTAACAGTAAAAAAGGTAAGGAACAGTTTTGTGTTATTGCAGGTAACGACTGAGGGTCAAATGGTTCAAATGGCTCTGAACACTATGGGACTTAACATATGAGGTCATCAGTCCCCTAGAACTTAGAACTACTTAAACCTAACTAACCTAAGGACGACACACACATCCAGGCCCGAGGCAGGATTCGAACCTGCGACCGTAGCAGTCGCGCGGTTCCAGACTGAAGCGCCTAGAACCGCTCGGCCACTCCGGCCGGCTAACGACTGAGGGCCACGACGACGACACAATCTATGTTTCGTCGATGTAATAAGAAAATAACTTTTAATAAGCAGCATTTAAATTTGTATGCGAATATTGAGAAAGAGAATTAATTTCAAAGGGAAGATTTCATTTGTTATTACTCAGCAAGAGGTAGAGATCCAAAGGGAAGGTTTCATAGGTTATTGTAAAAGGGAAGGTTGCGTAACAAAAGAGATATAGACGAGACGGGAAGGTTTCATCTTGTCGAATAATGCACTCTGCAACACTGCAAGTAAAATAACACAAAAAAGGCCTTCAGTGGCTGAGAGCCAATAATCGTAGGTAAACTTCACATTACATAGCAAATACAATTTACACCTGTCTGTTTACTTCTAAGAGTTCACTAAACGACATCCCTATCTAGGTCAGCCCTGGACGATGATCTATAA
Source organism: Schistocerca nitens (assembly GCF_023898315.1). Lineage (NCBI taxonomy): Eukaryota > Metazoa > Arthropoda > Insecta > Orthoptera > Acrididae > Schistocerca > Schistocerca nitens. The sequence continues at coordinate 582,731,200 of NC_064615.1, read as the reverse complement.
CCGAGTGGGCGAGAGTTGTTCTTTTATCTTCCGTGTAGGCTTCTATCCGTTGTCGTCCGGTCATTGGCGGATTGTAATCGATCGGCAAGTGGCCGAGGCGAAGTCGATACCTTCATGCTCCGAGCCGCCCGTGGCGCTGGTGGAACTCGCGAAAGTGTCTGTATGACTCTGGCACCAGCTCGCATCTTTGCGCCTGTGGTGCTTTTGCCCTGGCTGTGTCTTGTTCGGACAACACAGCAAGGAGAGTGTAAGTTTATTGTTTCAGGGTACAGCTTTTAGCCTCGGGGCCGTACTTCTGCACTAACTGGAACAAAAAGAAGAGTACGATATCCTGTGAATGAAAGTATGCAATATCTCGAGCTGCTTTAAGCAAAGCAAATGAGTCGTAATGTTTTTGTTGAAGTAATTATGTCTCTGACCTTAAATTGAAAACTACTAGTTACGTGAATGAATATCAATCTACATCTACATCTACATGGTCTCTGCAATTCACACTTAAATGCCTGGCAGAGGGTTCATGGGATCATTTCCATACTACTTCTCTATCATTCCATTCTCGAACGGCACATGGGAAAAAGGAACACCTAAATCTTTCCGTTCGAGCTCCGACTTCTCTTATTTTATTAAGATGATCATTTCTCCCTACGTAGGTGGGTGACAACAAAATATTTTCGCATTCGGAAGAGAAAGTTGGTGATTGAAATTACGTAAATAGATCTCGCCACAAAGAAAACCGCCTTTGTTTCAGTGACTGCCACCCCATATCAGTGACACTCTCACTCCTATTGCGCTGTAACACGAAACGAGCTGCCCGTCTTTGCACCTTTTCGATGTCCTCCTTCAATCCTACCAGGTAAGGATCCCATACCGCACAGCAATATTACATCAGAAGAAGGACAAGTGTAATGAAGGCTATCTAAAAATGGTTCAAATGGCTCTGAGCACTATGGGACTCAACATCTGAGGTCATCAGCCCCCTTGAACTTAGAACTACTTAAACCTAACCAACCTAAGGACATCACACACATCCATGCCCGAGGCAGGATTCGAACCTGCGACCGTGGTGGTCGCGCGGTTCCATACTGAAGCGCCTAGAACCGCTCAGCCACCTCGCCGGCCGTAGGCTATCTTTTACTGGGTTTGTCGCATCTTCTAAGCGTTCTGCCAACAAAACGCAGTCTTTGTTTCGCCTTCCCCAGAATATTATATATGTGGTATTTCCAATTTACGTTGCTCGTAATTGTAATTCCTAGGTATTTAGTCGAATTGACAGCCCTTAGATTTGTGCGATTTATCGTATACCCATAATTTACCGGATTTCTTTTAGTACCCATGTGGATGACCTCGCACTTTTCTTTGTTTAGTGCTACTTGCCACTTTTTGCACCATACAGAAATTCTCTCTAGATAATTTTGTAATTGGAATTTATCGTCTGATGATTTTGCTAGACGGTAAACTACAGCGTCACCTGCAAACAATCTAAGGGGGTTGCTCAGATTATCACTTAGATCATTTATATAAATCAGGAACAGCAGAGGGCCTATGACACTACCTTGCGGAACGCCAGATATCACTTCTGTTCTCCTCGATGATTTACCGTCTATCACTACGAAGTGTGACCTCTCTGAGAGGAAATCACGAATCCAGTCACACAACTGAGACGATACTCCATATGCACGCAATTTTATTAATAGTCGCTTCTGAGGAACGGTATCAAAAGCCTTCTGGAAATCTCGGAATATGGAATCGATCTGCGATCCCTTGTCGACAGCACTCATTGCTTCACGGGAATAAAGAGCTAGCTGTGTTGCACAAGAACAGTATTTTCTGAATCTGTGTTGGTTATGTGTCAATAAGTCATTTTCTACAAGGTGATTCATGATGTTCGATGCAGATGACCCAAATGCAGTGTATCTGCGTCTTAATCATAACCTGGCATGTCATTCTCTACTAAAGACAAAAGAGAAAATCAGCCTCAAGTTAACATCCCTATACCTGTGCAACGCCTGTACAGTCTCCTTAGTACGTTGCAAGTGTCAGTCGTGATCAGAGTAGTTTTCTGTGTAGTTGTGACTCTGTTTTGTGGCAGCGATCGTGGAAAAATTGTTGGAGCTCGTGTGGTGGGAGCATCATTCATTGTTCAAGGAGTATCTTCCTCTATCGGCCGGGATAATGTGGGTCTTGTTGGATATGCAGTGATCAACCAAAACATTATACCACTGCCGACCGCGACGGTGGATATCGCCTTGTGGCGTTGCGGGCACGTGACGTGGTTGCGAAAGTATGCTTGTCTGCTTTGTAACGGAGGATAGACAGTGATCTGTGGCAGCTCTGTCAAAAGAGCACAACGCTGGTACACGCACAAGTGTTTCGGAGCACGCCGTTCATTATACAGTGTTGAACATGGAGCTTTGCAGCATACCTCTCGTACATGTTCACATGCTGACCCAACGACACTGTCAATTACGTTTAAAGTGGGCATGGGACCATCTGGATTCAACCGTCGATCAATGGGTACCTGTCGGCTCTTCGGGTGAATCACATTTTTGCTACGCTATGTCGATAGTCGTCTCCACAGAAACCCTCACCGAGGTGAACGGCGACTCGAAACGTGCAGCGATACACAAACGCTGTCTGGTGGGAGCCGTGTTATGGTTCAAATAGCTCTGAGCACTATGGGACTTACCATCTGAGATCATTAGTCCCCTAGACTTAGAACTACTTAAACCTAACTAACCTAAGGACATCACACACATACATACCCGAGGCAGGATTCGAATCTGCGACCGTAGCGGTCGCACGGTTCCAGACTGTAGCGCCTAGAACCGCTCGGCCACCAGATACTGCAGTCCGAAGCAGATTCACGTCCCTCAGGGCCCATTCCCCTCTATTATTCCAACATGCTATCATCGTTATTCTGTAACACATTATGTACACTGCCATATATTTTGTTTTTCCACCACGACTTCAAGGTCTGTGTCAGAGTCTAAACTGACATTAACACTTTCTGTATATTCTGTACATTCCGGCGGACTTGGGCAATTCCAGCAGAACAATGCGACACCCCACACGTCCAGAATTGCTAGAGTGGCGCCAGAGGCAGGATTCGAACCTGCGACCGTAGCAGCAGCACGGTTCCGGACTGAAATGCCTAGAACCGCTCTGTCACAGCTATGGGAGACATTCTCCTGCGCTTGCATGGGACCTGTGATAGTAATCGAAGACACGCTGACAGCTGCGAACCACGTGCATCCTTTCATGTTTGACGTCTTCCCCGGCGATGTCTTGTTTCATCAGTATAATTGTCCGAATCGCGGAGCCAGAAGCGTGCTACAGTGGTTTGAGGAGAATTATAGTGAACTCACGTTGGTGTCTTGGAGACCAAATTCGCCTAATGCAATTCCTATGAAACTCACCTGGGTCGCTATCGAGAGCCATCACCGCGTACGCAAATCAGCGACCGGTTACTTACGTGAATTACGTGACCTGTGCGTAGACGTCTAATGCCACATACCTCCACAAAGCAATCAACAAACTGACAAACTATCAGATCCCTGATTTGAGGTTCAAATGGCCCTGAGCACTATGGGACTTAACATCTGGGGTCATCAGTCCCCTAGAACTTAGAACTGCTTAAACCTAACTAACCTAAGGACATCACACACATCCATGCCCGAGGCAGGATTCGAACCGCTCGGCCACACCGTCCGGCCTGATTTGAGGAATCAGTAATGTATTTCGTTCCAAAGATGTACAAACAAACTATTAAGCAGGTGTTCATAATGTTTTGGCTCATCAGCGTATGTCAATACCGTGATGTAATATACCGGAAATTTTATGTGATCTTATCTTGTGACTGAGTAGTTCAGTTTATGTTTCTTCTGTTTAACTTTTTCTTTGTTGTTGTGTCTTGTCCTATACGGGACTATTTTATTAGTTCGGTAGTTAATCAAATGAAAACATTGTATTATTTCAGTATGTCTGTAATATGTTCTGGAAATCTTTCCATTATTTTTGCCACTGTTAACAGAAAATTAACATTTCTGATGTGCAACGCTATTTCACAATGTACCTTTACAGGATACGCAAAGTTCTTACACAGAAAGCTACGTAAAAATTAAGATAACTTTCTAAATATGCTAAACACACGTTGCTGTCCCTGTGTTACTCGATCATACATAATAAATGTATAAATACACAGTATTAAGGACAACAATTATTTTCACTTCCTGAAAAATTATGGAATTGTAATATAAGACTTCCTTGGAGGGAGGTCTTCGAATGTTATGTCATTTAATCTTGTAAGTACATTGTTGAACCTAAACACTATGCTGCCAGTTTCTCATTCGCCTATTTCCACCAATGGTAAGAAGTAAAGCAAACACCAATGAAGGACGTCTATCTCCATCAACGGCAGGGAATAAAGCAAACACCAAAAAACACATCTAACACATCTCCTCTCATCCTCATTAGGTACCAGATTATGACAACAGCTTCTTCCACTAGTATAGAAGAACTACAGTTTTTCTCATCCAGCAGTCAGTACAACGCCCTGAGGAAGGTCATGTGTAACAATGGCCGAAAAATCGGATAGTTTCACATATGACAATGTGATCACATACCCTGAGAAACTTTACTGACAGTGATAATTGCCGTGGAACCGTACGCTTGTATTATTATCACTTACTTAATAGCGTGTTGGTCCATTTTTGGAATACAATAAAGCAGCTATTCTGCGTGGAATGGACTCGACAAGTCCTTGTTAGTAATCCGCAGCTATGTGGCACCAGATGACTGCACACAGGTCGCGCGTAACTCCTTTGAATTATGGACTGGTGGTTTGTGCAAGCAGGGCTTTCGCCCTATAAATATGTTCCATCAGGTTCTCATCAAGTGAACTTGGTGGCCAAGGTCTCAACGTGAGTTCACTGATCACACTCCTTGAGAAACTGTAGCACTATCCTGACACTGTGACATGGATAGTTTTCCTGATGGAAGATGCCATCGCTGTCGGGGAAGACGTCCAACATGAGCGAATGTAGGTGATCCGTAATAATTTTTACATAGTCCTCCATCAAGAGGTGGATTTACGTCGATTAATAAGGCATGATTGAAGACCCTCGTACTTGAGAAAAGACGAAGAAGATTGAATCACCCCAAAAAAAGAGTCACGACATATGGGACACCAATGGGGTACAGAGGCCGCCACTGCATTAGCACTGTGTTGCCAAAAAAGATCGGAATGTTCATATACTCAAACACTGGAAAAATGACATTCTGCGTGTAAGCCAAGTTGTGTTTTTCTTTTTTAGGCTTCAGGTGTCTTTAGAAAGGCATTTTGGGCCATGTTTGGAGCCAGGTAAGATCTTGGGGTAGCACGCAACCCACGTCTTTGCAGAAAATATACCAATAACGAATATTGTGAAATTGTAACTTAAGTGACGCCACTCGCAGTGAAATATAAAAATAGCCTATTGGCAATCATTGCCATGGTGCAATAGCAAATTAAATGTGACGTTATCCCACTGAAGGTCGCAGCTATCAGTTGTATAATACTTGTAGAATAATAAACAGTCTTGGATAGCAATTTCTTTTCCTTTATTTTATTACCGGTTTCGATCTATAAAGTCATGAGATATATCTAAAAAAGAAACATCAATTGTGCAGATTTATGAGAGAGACCACTACAATAGCGTACAACAGAATTGTAAAAGATATATGTATATAAATTACATGAGAAGCAGCTAAGAGGCAACATACTATTATATAAGAGACAGAAACATACATCTAAGACAGGAACTCTTGAGAGATGTAAAGACACAATAAAACTACAGAGGGCGGACAAAAGTACGGAAGTCCAACAACCCAATGCTTTACCATGCATAATACGGTGTAGCAAACCGTTGGAATTCAAAACAGTTTTCAGTCGTCTCGGAATGGATAAATACAGCTCATTCTTCCTGCAAAATAATAGCATATTCAGAAAACGATAATGGAGGTGGATAGCAGTCGTGCATCCTTCTCTCCACATTAGACCACGAAAACTTAATAATAATGAGTCCTGGTTACTGTGGTGGCCGGGGGACATCCGACAATTCATCCTCGCCCTCACTAAATCAGCCCTCAACAATGCTCGTCGTCTTGGAACACAGCTTCACCATTGGGGAACAAATATTGTACCATGGACTGGAACTGAAAAAATGGTTCAAATGGCTCTGAGCACTATGGGACTCAACTTCTCAGGTCATCAGTCCCCTAGAACTTAGAACTACTTAAACCTAACTAACCTAAGGACATCACACACATCCATGCCCGAGGCAGGATTCGAACCTGCGACCGTAGCGGTCGCGCGGTTCCAGACTGTAGCGCCTAGAACCGCTCGGCCACTCCGGCCGGATGGACTGGAACTGATCAGCCAAAACTGTCACACAATCCTTGGCAGCAATAGGACTTTGCAGAATAACCACGGGGCCCATGGAATACCACAATATGGCTGCCCAAATCGTCACCGAACCTCCGTCATGTTTCACTCTTGGGACGTAAATTCAGCCAGAAGTTGTAAACAGTGCGAAACAAGACTCATCCGACCAAATGACATTCTTCCATTGCCCCACAGGCCATGTTTTACGGTTTCGGCATAACGCTTTCCTGTTAACAGGCGTTTGAATCACTGATGAGTGATTTTGGAATTATAGCTTGCCTTGCAATTCCCTGCTTATGGAGCTCTCTTCGTGTTGTTTTAGTTCTGACAGGATTCGCGGATGCGACATTCAGTTCTTCAGTGACTTAAGCAGCTGTCGTCCTCTTATTTTTCGCCTCAATCCTCTTCAGTGGTCGTCCGTCGCTATCGTCCGCGTTGCGACTTATCGTATGATCGGAGATATGAATTAAACAACGCTTTCATTCACAACTTTTTCGTGTTTTATTAACTACACGATGCATTTCGGACCCTGTGGGTCCATCGTCAGGTGTAATTTGTCTTAATACCTATTTTATTTCTTCTCCTGAATGAGGTGACATGTACTAAAACGACGGAGAAAAGAATGTTTGCCGGTACTAAAACGCTGAAAATCATTTCCTTGGATTATGTGGTAAGTTTACACTGTTCATTTTCCACTATTTTGCACATATTGCCCGCGTTCGACTTAAGAAATTCATAACCTAACATTAAACCTTTTCGTGACAGGAATATGCATTTCACCTCATTCAGGAGAAGAAATAAAACATGTATTAAGACAAATTACACCTGACAATGGACCCACAGGGTCCGAAATGCATCGTGTAATTAATAAAACGCGAAAAAGTTGTGACTGAAGGCGTTGTTTAATTCATACCTCCAATGTTTTGAGTACAGTCACGTTTTAAGCTGCAAAATATGGATAACATTTTAAAAAAATTTACCGGCCGTGGTGGCCATGCGGTTCTAAGCGCTGTAGTCCGGAACCGCGCGACCGCTACGGTCGCAAGTTTGAATCCTGCCTCGGGCATGGATGTGTGTGATGTCCTTAGGTTAGTTAGGTTTAAGTAGTTCTAAGTTCTAGGGGACTGATGACCTCAGATGTAAAGTCCCGTAGTGCTCAGAGCCATTTGAACTTTTTTTTTTTTTTAATTATCGTATGATGTTTTCCCGCTTTCGTCGTATGCAGTGTAAACCTTCGATACGATGCGTCTTGAAACACGAAACACATCGATTACTTTGGCTAACAGAATCAGCCACCGGCTTAATGCACTCACAACAAAACGTAACACTGTTCTCACCACGGCTGACGCTTGCAACGAATTGAGGACATTGCACAGGTGCCGTTCGTGGTCATACACAACAGCGCAACTTGCAGGCTTAACTAGCATCTGTATTTATCGCGGAGTTTCCATATTTTGGAGCAAACCTTTTATAGGATACAAACACAACATCCATGGTGTATCGCCACCATCCGTGTACTGTACTTGAAGTAGCGAGGATTGCCCTCTAGGTGTCGCTCCATGCACACACAGATTACTGTGTGTGTTACTACACACACTGACATCAAACAGTAAAATGCTGCATAATCGAAAACAGCTTGAGTTAATAATAATAATAATAATAATAATAATAAAGTAAAGCTACCATCTGCAGTGAAATAATCCTTGCAGTGAATGTGAAAGAGTAGCAATGGAGGATAAAAATCACATTTTCTTCACGTGTATGCTGTATGCGAAATACCAAACGGAATTCTCACAACACTTTGTCAGTCATTATCATTGATTACCACAATTTTCGTTCAGAAAATGATATACTAATGATGTAAACAATTATAAAGTTTTAAAATGCGGTCCTTACTCCGTGAAGTTCTAGAAAAGTCCTAAAACACAAAAGATGTGTGTATAACTTACAGGACAAAAAGCGGATATGAACTTTAAGAAAAATGGCGATAACAAAAACTCGACTAACAACGAGATACGCAATTAACTGCGAGAACAAATATTGTCATAAGCACACATTAACACATCACGTAGATACAGAGCGTGTATCACCCTGATCCATTAACAAAACTGGTTCAAATGGTGTAATATTTCTGGCTTATTCAGCCATCATATTAGGCTCCAGGAAGCTATTCCCAGGGCAGTGGAGATGCAAGAAGCATAGCGATGACGCAATGTGGGATGAGGTACCGGTGACAGATGTTAGATTCGGTACCATTCCCGTGAGAAAGACCGCCTGCATGATGCTGCTGCTGTGTTCGGCGGTAGGGCGCCAAAATGTTAAACTTTAGTTGCTACTATTAATTAAACCTGTCATCCAAATTACTTCATTTTTAAATAAACATCTCTCAACAGCCAGCTATCAATCAGTCATTTCAAAATTATTAAAATCAAAAGTATTACTAAAACAAAAGACTGACGATATTACTGCCGATGCACTTCGGTGGCGTTCGGGTCACACCTTGCTGGCTTGGCGCGCGAAGTGTCTCGGGCAGTCCGGCTCTCCAGTTCTGACCGTTCCAGTAGGCAGACATGTTGTCTGTTATAGCAGTATTTGTTTCATGCAATTTTATTTACTACAGTTCCGACCGTCGCTAGGTACAGACATGTTGTCTGTAATAGTAGTATTTGATTCATGTAATTTTATTCTCCAGTTCTGACGGTTCCAGTAGACAGACATGTTGTCTGTGGCAGGATGTATTTCATGTTATTTTAGCCAGATATAATGACTGAGGAAAGATATATTCAATACGTTGTGATCAAGAATAGTTTCTCGTGTCTATATCAATAAAAACGCGAGTGGCATCCCAAATGAGTTATAGTTTATTCGTAGCAGCAGTTCCTTGCGAAGTTAATTTCAGCCTCAAGAAAAAGAATCCACGACCTGCGTGCTGTTTTCTGCGCTGGGGACATCCTCATCATGAAGACAGCAGGTTAGTGAAGTGTACAAGAACTTATGTATTCCACACAGGGCAGTGGAAACAACTAGGCACCTCATGTGTACTGCATGCACAGTACAAATGTGCTCAGCGACACGTCATCTGCAGTAATGCAGAGGAGGTAAAGAAGGATGAAAGTATTAACACTATCTCACTTTTATTCCTTTTTCTTGCCGTAATGGCTCTGAGCACTATGGTACTTAACTTCTGAAGTCATCAGTCTTCTAGAACTTAGAACTACTTAAACCTAACTAACCTAAGGACATCACACACATCCATGCCCGAGGCAGGATTCGAACCTGCCGCCGTAGCGGTCGCGCGGTTCGAGACTGTAGCGCCTAGAACCGCTCGGCCTCTACGGCCGGCGATCCATTAACATGGAAGTTGGTGACAATCGTGTAACGGAGCTAAATTCCTGTGGAATGTAGTCTCCATCCATCACTGCGTAGACAGGCAAGCGTTGTACGGCAGTTACGACTATTTTCAGTTCCTATAGGGGGAGGGGGGAGACGACTGGAACAAACGAAGAAAATTCAGTGGCTGCGGAAGATGGAGAACGAAGTGGGAATTTCCTACAAAAAAAAGAGCGAGAGCGTGAAAGCAGTACGAGGTGTGGACTCCGTTAGGCCGTTAAACTGCTCGGCTTCCAAACACACGGCGGAGGTGAGGACTGGCGGTTTCTGGAAGGCTGCCAGCAGACGGCGCCAACCTTCGCAAGGACTCGGCTGCGCAAGCCGCCGCCTGCCGCCTGCCGCCTGCTGAGCACTTTCCCCTGAGCTGCGCGGCTGTCGCAACGGGACGGCTGTGGCGTTGCGGAGCTGTGGTGCTGCCGTGCGCCCAGTCACGGCCTCCTCCCCTCCCCCTCCCCCTCCCCCTCCACATCTACCTGCTCACACACACTGGCCCGGCCCGCAGCAGCGCCTGCCATTAGCGGGCACCGGCGCATCGCATTCCGCTACACGCGAGGTGGCTAGGGGCAACCTGGAAACGCGACAGAAGGCGCTTGAGAAGTTGGGTTCACTTAACAATATTGCAAACGTCAACTTGTACTTGACATTTCCACACTGTAGATTGTTGTTGTTGTTGTGGTCTTCAGTCCTGAGACTGGTTTGATGCAGCTCTCCATGCTACTCTATCCTGTGCAAGCTTCTTCATCTCCCAGTACCTACTGCAACCTATATCCTTCTGAATCTGATTAGTGTATTCATCTCTTGGTCTCCCTCTACGATTTTTACCCTCCACGCTGCCCTCCAATGCTAAACTTAGGGTCCGTTGATGCCTCAGAACATGTCCTACCAACCGGTCCCTTCTTCTTGTCAAGTTGTGCCACAAACTCCTCTTCTCCCCAATTCTATTCAATACCTCCTTATTAGTTATGTGATCTACCCATCAGCATTCTTCTGTAGCACCACATTTCGAAAGCTTCTATTCTCTTCTTGTCCAAACTATTTATCGTCCATGTTTCACTTCCATACATGCCTACACTCCATACAAATACTTTTAGAAACGACTTCCTGACACTTAAATCTATACTCGATGTTAACAAATTTCTCTTCTTCAGAAACGCTTTCCTCGCATTTGGCAGTCTCCATTTTATATCCTCTCTACTTCGACCATCATCAGTTATTTTGCTCCGCAAATAGCAAAACTCCTTTACTACTTTAAGTGTCTCATTTCCTAATCTAATTCCCTGAGCAGCACCCGACTTAATTTGACAACATTCCATTATCTTCGTTTTGCTTTTGTTGATGTTCATATTATATCCTCCTTTCAAGACACTGTCCATTCCGTTCAACTGCTCTTCCAAGTCCTTTGTTCTCTCTGACAGAATTACAATGCCATCTGCGAACCTCAAAGTTTTTATTTCTTTTCCATCGATTTTAATACCTACTCCAATTTTTTCTTTTGTTTCCTTTACTGCTTGCTCAATATACAGATCGAATAACATTGGGGAGAGGCTAAAACCCTGTCTCACTCCTTTCCCAACCGCTGCTTCCCTTGCATGCCCCTCAACTCTTATAACTGCCATCTGGTTTCTGTACAACCAGCCTTCCGCTGGATTCAATACTTCCTAGATAGAATTCAACACTTTGTTCTTAACACAGCGAAATTGGCAGATATGAAAGTAATTTTGTGTGTACCCAAAGCGAACTGCAGCGGGTTATTACTGTTTGCACTATACACTGGGGTGACGACAGTCCTAATATCGAGTCGGACAACCTTTTGCCTTGCGTAGTGCAGCAACGCGACGTGGCGTGGACCCAACAAGTCGTTGGAAGTCCCCTGCAGAAATTTTGAGCCATTCTGCCTCTACAGGCGTCCATAATTGCGAAACTGTTGCCGGTGCAGGATTTTGTGCACGAACTGACCTCTCGATTATATCCCATGAATGATCGACGGGATTCATGTCGAACGATCTGGGTGGCTAAAACATTCTCTCTGCCCAGAAAGCTCTTCAAACTAAACGTGAACAATTGTGACCCGATGACATGGCGCATCGTCATCCATAAAAATCCCATCGTTGTTGGTGAACGTGAAGTCCGTGAATGACTACAAATGGTCTCCAGGTAGTCGTACATAAAAATATCCAGTCAACGATCAGTTCATTTGGACCAGAAAAACCCAGTCCATTCCATGTAAGTACAGACCACGCTGTTATGGAACCACCACCACTCCAAGATGCTACTCCGGGCGGATGTATAATGAATGTGCGCAACGGAGAATAATAAACGCTAAAATGAAGATCTAGCCTTGTCTGACTACCCCCTGAAGCAGATCTTAGGATCTCTTAATTCTATAAATTACAATCTAAACATACATGAATTGTGAAAGCAACTAATACTACTAAATGATTAACGTTGTTCCTGCTTATATATTTATTGTAGATTTAAAAAAACCTTTATATTACAACGTTTACATTTCCTAAGTAAAATTACTTATCATTTGCCCAACTCTGTTCCTTATTATTACTGTGCGTTCTAATGTCAATAACGCGAAAAGACTGACATCATCTACATACCAAACACCAGAAGACACTACTTTCAAAGATGATGTACAGTGGTGTGGAACCTCAGTGGAAATAAACTAACGTGATCACAGCTGTTTAGCTTTTATAGCCCTAATAAGCCGATGCAATTAGCGATATCACCGAATGTACTGCGTCCGGTGCATCGAAGTGATGGTTCCCATACTCGTCTGTGGCGATGGAAGAACTCCAGCCACAAATAAACGCTTTCAAACACTAGGACGGCAGAAGGCGGTTAATATACTCTGTCTTCTCATCTCTGTGTTCTACAGACGAGAAACGCGAACTCCCAGCCACGAGGACGGAGTTCAGATAACGTCTCAATGTAAGTATAAGCAGAGGAAGTGCTCTCAATTACTGATCGCTGCGTACTCAACGACGACTACCAACCCAGAGGTGAAGTCCAGAATCGTATAGGTTCGCAACAGTACAGTGCCTAACTGTTCTAACTATAAACTCTCCTGAGAGCAAGGACAGCAAGTCCGTCTGTATCAATGAAGTTGATATCGAGCGACCGTCACACATGGGCGCTCACAACGGAAAGACCTCGTCTCTCCAGCTCTGGCTTCCCAGCGAGCATGTGGATAAGTTTTTGTAAGGTGCGAAATTATACCCTTACACCAGCTTGCACAGTGCGTTGTTGACAACCTTGGTCTATGGCTTCATGCGATCTGCGCCACACACGAACCTCATCATCAGCTGTTGCCAACTGAAACCGGGCTCATCCGGCCAGGCCATGGCTTTCCAGCCGTCTAGGGTCTGGGCCACGGGCTCAGGAGAGGCGGTGCAGCCAATGTTGTCCTGTTAACAAAGGCACTCGCGTCGGTCGTCTGCTGCCGTAGCCCATTAACACCATACTTTGCCGCACTGTCCTAACGGATACGTCCGTCGCATATCCCACGCTGATTTCACGCAGTGTTGCTTCTCTGTTAGCACTGACAACTCTACGCAAACGCGTCTGCCCTCGCTCGTTAGGTGAAGGCCGTCGGCCACAGCGTTGTCCGTGATGAGAGGTAATCCCTGAAATTCGGTATTCTCCGCACACTCTTGTCACTGTGGATCTCGGAATATTTAATTCCCTAATTGTTTCCGAAATGGAATGTCCCATGCATCTAGCTCCAACTACCATTCCGCGTACAACGTCTGTTAATTCCCGTCTTGCGGCTTTAATCACGTCGCACACATTTGCATACGAATCGCCGGAGTACAACTGACCTTTTATACCTTGTGTAAGCAATACTACCGCCGTCTGTATATGTACATATCTCCGTCCCATGACTTTTGTAGCCTCGGTGTATAGGGCCAGTACTGTTTGCACTATATACTGCAAAAACACGAAGTTAGAATGCAACAAACAGAAAAATGGCATACGGGGTGACACAAAATAGGTGTTTGCCGACTCTGATTAATCGTGTGCCGTAAATGATCCTTCTTGTGATATTGTTGTGTAGCAGCTCTGATAACATTATATTAATTGCTGCAGCGCAATGTATTAACTGTTATGAATCTTTAGATATTAGAAGAAATATTATAAAATCAAACTTCCTGGCAGATAAAACTGTGTGCCGGACCGAGACTCGAACTCGGGACCTCCGCCTTTCGCTGGCAAGTGCTCTACCATCTGAGCTACCCAAGCACGACTCACGATCCGTCCTCACACCTTTAATTCCGCCAGTACCTCGTCTCCTACCTTCCAAACTTCACAGAAGCTCTCCTGCAGACATTGCAGAACTAGCACTCCTGGAATAAAGGATATTGCGAGACATGGCTTAGCCACAGCCAGGGGGATGTTTCCGGAATGAGATTTTCACTCTGCAGCGGAGTGTGCGCTGTTATGAAACTTCCTCGGAAATTAAAACTGTGTGCCAGACCGAGACTCGAACTCGGGACGTTCGCCTTTCGCGGGCAAGTGCTCTACCATCTGAGCTACCCAAGCACAACTCAAGACCCGTCCTCACAGTTTTAATACCGCCAGTACCTCGTCTCCTACCTTCCAGGCTGTGGCTAAGCCATGTCTCCGCAATATCCTTTCTTCCAGAAGAGCAAATTCTGCGAGGTCTGCAGGAGAAATTCTGTGAAGTTTGGAAGGTAGGAGACGAGATACTGGCGGAATTACAGCTGTGAGTACGAGTCGTGAGTCGTGCTTGGGTAGCTCAGATGGTAGGTCCCGAGTTCGAGTCTCGGTCCGCCACACAGTTTTAATTTGCCAGGAAGTTTCATATCAGCGCACACTCCGCTGCAGAGTGAAAATCTCATTCTGGAAATTATCAAATCAGTTTACATGGTGGCATCATTTGAAGACAGCTGTATGGTAGCTACATTAGGAGGACGCTGCCACTTAGCGAATAACCCAAGATTTGTTAGGTGCATTTTCACTACCATATAGTTTTTCCAATGACTTTTCTCTTCGTATTCACTCACAAAGCTCACTCACCGATGTCTCAATTCACATTCCAGAATGGAAGCTCTAACATCGGAACAGCATCTGTTTATTGTATAGATATTTTATGCTAATTCTGAACGTAGCGTCGTGGTGAGACGCGCATTCGACCGCAAATTTGGTCTAAGAACACCACCATCCGGAATGACCATTTCTCGGTGAGATTACAGTACGCAACTGACGTTCAATTATGGTGACCAAATTTAAGCATTCTTTGATACTGATGCCACCCAGGACGACCAACCGCAGCTGTGACCCAACACTTGGAACGAGTGCGAACCTGTGTGAACCTTATTTCCTGAAACTGTACCAATAAACCGAAAACTACTTAGTAAACAAAACTCAATAGAAAAAAAAAATAGTTTAACTGTTATACAACCGTAAATTTATAACTGTTTTATCAAGAAAAGATGGAAGAATCCATAAATAAGATTACCCTTTCCCTTACAATATTCAATTGTGCGAACCTTTGATGGACAGGGATGTGGAGTGGCTATCATCTTTTGCAAATGAGATGACTGAAGCCCTTGAAAATGGAACACTCGGTAAGGATCAGATATGGTTTAGTGATGACACACAGTTCCATATGCGTGGGTACGTCAGGAAACAGAACTGTCGACACATTCAAGCTTGCGCTCAGTTTTATCGTTTTATTCTGAATAAATCACTGTCTGGTACGCCATGAGTGCACAGTATATTACTGGGCCCATTTTTATTGAGAGAACTGTCACAGGAGACAAATACAGACAGGCACTGGAACATGGATTCGTATCCGCTGCAGGACGCCGTCGAATGCTCCGAAATTACTGGTTCACGCAGGATGTACCACACCTACACCGTCCTACGGACGTCTCCCATTTCCTTCATGCGACGTTCACAGATCAGATTGTTGCCCACAACACCTTCGGACTCAGTGGACATGGTGTGGAACGGCCGTCTTACAGTCCCGATCTCAACCCATGTGATCATTTTTGTGGCGTCATCTAATGGACAGAATCCTCAAAGATGCAGCTGCAACACTTCAGCATCTTCATACTACAATTTCCAGAGAGATTTGTGGAGTCGAAAAAGGCGTTCTTCAGAAAGTTCGATGTTCTACACACTCACTGCTGCCAAACGAAAACACTTTGAAAACCTTCTGTTTTAAATTTCAGGTTCCCTGCTGTAGCATCAATATTATGACAAGAATCTTTCATCCCAGATTATGTTGTAGTAGCCAAACACTTTCTAACACTATTTTGCGCCATCCTCTACTATATTCTCAAAATGATTTAAGATCCGTACACAAGAACTGGAAAGCAGTACAAGCCACGCCAATGGTCAAGAAAGGAAATAGAAATAATCTGCTGAATTCCAAGTCCATATCACTGACGTCGATTTGCAGTATGATTTTGGAACATATACTGCATTCAAATGGCTCAAATGGCTCTAAGCACTATGGGACTTAACATCTGAGGTCATCAGTCCTCTAGACTTAGAACTACTTAAACCTAACTAATCTAAGGACATCACACACATCCATGCCCAAGGCAGGATTCGAACCTGCGACCTGAGCAGCCGCGTGGTTCTAGACTGAAGCGCCTAGAACCGCTCGGCAGCCACGGCCGGCTTACTGCATTCGAACATTATGAATTACTTCGAAGAAAGCGATCTATTGACACACAGCCAGAGCGAATTCAGAAAATACCGTTCGTGTGAAACATGACTGGCTCTTTATTCATATGAAGTGATGAGTGCTATCGACAGGGAATCCCAAATTGATTCCATAGTTTGACACCGTTCGTACGAGTGGTTTCCGATTAAATTGTGTGCCTATGGAATATCACATCAGTAGTGGATTCGTGATTTTCTGTCAGAAAGGCCACAATTCACAGTAAAAGATGGGAGTTCATTGAGTAAAACTGAAGTTATATCTTACATTCCTCAAGAAGAAGTTATAGGCCCTTGCTGTTCCTGATCTACGTGAACGATTTAGGAGACAATCTGAGCAGCGTTCATAATAGCAAAGCGTTTTAGTGAAGATGTCTGTATGGTGTGAATAGCGGAAGTTGGCGCTAAATAGTAAAAAGTGTGAGGTCATCCACATGAGTAATAGAAGGAATCCGTTAAATTCCCGTTGTCCGAATAGTCGCACAAATTTAAAGGCTTTCAATACAACTGAATACCTAGGATTACAATTACGAATAGCTTAAAGCAGGAATTATCGCATAAACAATGTTGTGGGAAAGGCGAACCAAAGACTGCGTTTTATTGCCAGAACACTTTGATGCAACAGCGAACGAGAGTTCTCTCTGTTATAAACACAAGGCGCACGTGCACAAACGGCTTTTGGTCGTGTGTGGGTCGCATTCGCAGATATTCGTTTGCGATCCGCTGTTTGCCAATTTTTGAGCGAACCACCAAATGAAGGTTCGCGACCTCTCCGCTTCGGCGCTATCTGTACAGAAAGCTTTCACCTGCTGCCTTGTCTAATTTTGTTGTTGTCGTCGTAAGTTGCGTGAGCGATGGAGTGAGCTGAAGAAGAATATAGAGGCAGAAGCCAATAGGCAGTTTGTCAATATAGATACGATACGTACTTCCGTGATGGAAGAGATACACAGCGCAGACGCCGAAGAAGTAGAAATATGATACGTAGAAAATTGCCGAAGTGCTCAGAGGTCCAACTGGGGACGTGAGGATGACTAATCTATTGCACCAGACGGGAATGGAGTGAATAAGCACAACCTACGTAATTCTTTTTATCAAAAAGGAAAAGCATAATAAATTTCTGTGAAAGTAAGCAAGTGCTAATACATATCTATAATGCAGATTAAAATTAAAAATACACGAAAGATTGGTCATTCTCGCTGCTTACGTTCATGCTGATTGTAATTACATGGCTGACGTATCACTGTTAGCGATTTTTGAAGATAAAGAAAAGTGATTACCAGCGATCACCCTTTCTGCCCTCTAACAAATTATATGGCGGATTTTATCAAGTAACAAATGTGACAGGTAATGTGTATATTTCACATTTCATTAATCATATTTTATTGACGTTATCTTCCTTATGTGTACTTTAATAAAATCATTGAAGCTCTTCGCGCACATCTCTATAAACATCCAAACTATCTGATTTATCATGAAATCTATTCGCAAATTGTGAACACAGTACCACCACAGCTACACAACTGACTGGAAACATATGAAAATTTGGGCCAGACTAGGACTCGAACCCGAATATCCCACTCATCGTGAGCAGTCACCTTAACAATTGCCATCAATTGCTCCATCAGGTCCCTCTCGTATATGTATATATACACATCGAGAGAGAGAGATCTTTATGCCTATATAATGGTGTACATTGCTTGCGTGTCACTAGTCTCTCAGAATGATGTGTGCCATCTACATGGATATGTCTCTTCTTTTCTTTATTATGTAACAAATGAGTGGTCACCTGAATCACCTCCACATCTTTGTTCCTTCATTTAGCCTGTGGTGGATGACTGAAACGAGTGAATGAGAGATTTCGTGAGAGTAGCCAGTAGCTGTCTGTTAATGTAGTTCCGTCTGCTGCTCCAGTTTTACCAACAGCTTTAGGGTAAGTAGAAAGGTATAGAGGTCTAGCTTGATCATCAGAACTGGTACAATAGCAAACAAAAGAGTTACGTTGGCAGATAAGGCGTTTGCATCTTATCTCTGATGCCCTCCTCACCCGCTACGGGGATAGCGGAAGAAGCTGACGTCTTATCTGTCAACATAACTCTTTTATGTACTGTTGAACCAGTTCTGATGGCCAAGTTAGACCTCTATGCCTTTCTACTTTCCCTAAAACTGATGGCACAATTGGAGGAGCAGACGAAACTTCATCAACAGTCTCCTGCTGACTACTGTCACGGAATGTAATATTGACTCCCGCACTGTCACGCACCACAGGTTAAATGAAGGAACAAGGATGTGGAGGTGATTCAGGTACGCACATATTTGTAACATAATAAAGGAAAGAAAAGACATATCCTCGAAGACGGGCCGGCCGGTGTGGAGGAGCGGTTCTAGGTGCTTCAGTCTGGAACCTTATATATATATATCTTTCTGAGTCTCTCTCTCTCGAGAGTCCTCTTAACAACTTCGGTTATCCGAGCACGCTTCAAGGACCTACCCAAATCGCTACAGTGCTCGCACAATTACGTAATTCTCGCTCAGGGAAAGACTTATTTTTATTTTTCTCGCCAGGTTGCCTTGGCTTTGGCATGAAATACGATAGTACAATGCCTGCATATGACAGTGTAATGCATCGAACTGTATACAAGTAGACACTGACAAATACAAACATTGCACTAATGTATCTGATATATAGCCGCTAATGAAATGGAAAACAGCCGGCCGAAGTGGCCGTGCGGTTAAAGGCGCTGCAGTCTGGAACCGCAAGACCGCTACGGTCGCAGGTTCGAATCCTGCCTCGGGCATGGATGTTTGTGATGTCCTTAGGTTAGTTAGGTTTAACTAGTTCTAAGTTCTAGGGGACTAATGACCTCAGCAGTTGAGTCCCATAGTGCTCAGAGCCATTTGAACCATTTTGAAATGGAAAACAAACGCTAACATAAATGTCTCCGATTGCTAATGGCCTGAGTGTTTCTTCAGTTTGTCTTGGTCCTCGGTAATTAGTGTTCCGCTTTTAAAATTTCCACTCCAGTTGTAATGAGAAGCCAGCAAAAAGCGTCAGTCTACATATGTGCAACGCTTTGGGTTAGTGTCAAGGAAAGTCGGAACTGCAATTCAGTGTTAAGCGCATTGTTTCGATGCATTTAGGCTACAGGATGTTTGGAAATTCCCATTACAGACTCCTAAAACTTTAAGAGGAGAGTGAGTACATAATATTTTGAACAGTAACCCATGTCCGGACACGTACCGTTTCAGTACAGATGTATTGAGGAATTGAATTAGGCGTGACACAGTACAATAACAATTCGAAGGAAACGTAACGAAACATCCATACTTCATTTAAGCACATTTTTTGGTGTTAAACCTTAAACACTACGTGTTTACATTATTCTAAAACAAAAAAAATGGTTCAAATGGCTCTGAGCACTATGGGACTCAACTGCTGAGGTCATTAGTCCCCTAGAACTTAGAACTAGTTAAACCTAACTAACCTAAGGACATCACAAACATCCATGCCCGAGGCAGGATTCGAACCTGCGACCGTAGCGGTCCTGCGGTTCCAGACTGCAGCGCCTTTAACCGCACGGCCACTTCGGCCGGCAGCCTCTAAAACAAAAAAGAACCCAGCATACTCTACGTACAGATCGCTACTGATACAGTGCAACAGCGGCTCGATGTGGCGACCACCAACGTTGTTACAGACATTGTAACTACGAAGCATGTTTTGATACATTCCCTCCATCCCAGCCGGTCGGTTTGTCCGAGCGGCTATAGGCACTTCAGTCCGGAACCGAGCGACTGGTACGGTCGCAGGTTCGAATCCTGCCTAGGGTATGGATGTGTGTGATGTCCTTAGGTTAGTTACGTTTAAGTAGTTCTAAGTTCTAGGGAACTGATGATCTCAGATGTTAAGTCCCATAGTGCTCAGAGTCATTTGAACCATTTGAACCCTCCATCCCACCTGGTGTCTCTTCAGTTTCTAGTGCAGCGACCAGAACTCAAGCCAGTAGATCTTTCTCTTTTCGTACACAAATCCCGTAAATTTAACTTTGCTTACGACTCCACAAGAAAAAGTCCATAGGAATTAAATCCGGTGATAGCGGCGCAACGCGGATGAACCGTTTCCGCCTCTCCATCTTCCACCATATCGTCTGTTAAGATGTTTCCAAACCGCACGTGAGGAGTGAGGGCTTACACCATCATGCTGATACCACATTTCCTGACGGACAGAGAGGTACATCTTCCAAGAACGAGCCCAGCACGTTTGTAGGAAGATCAAATATGCAGGACCAGTTAGCTTGAGTGGGAGGAGGAGTGGCCCAGTCACATGCCCATCCAAAATACCTGCCCTGCCCACACATTAATACCAAACCAGTGGTGAAACCCCTGAACATGCATGGCACCAAGGTTTGCGTCTGCCCAGACATGGCTGTTCCGCTAATTCAAAACACAGTCCCTAGTGAACTTCATTCGTCTGTGAACAGAACTCGATGTGGAAACAGGGGCGAGTCGATGCAGCTTTGAAGGAACCGCTGGCAACAGGCAACGCGTTGTGGAAAATAGCCTTTGTAAGAGGTAAGGATGTAACCGATTCCCGCGCAGCACGTCCCACACGATACTGTGACTAACACCCACTGCACGTGCAGTTGTTTGAATAATTGTTGATAGGTTCTCTTCAGCGCGATGCAGTACATCTTCTTCAAACTCGGCCGTGCGGCGTTACCGTGGAGCACCACAGTCCTGCCTTTTTACGGTGATGGTTCCTGTTTCTCGGAGCCCCTGCATAAATTGGCAAAACGTTTATGCGATGGCGTGCTACGTTACGGAAAACGTTCGTGATGCAACCGACTAGCAGCACTTCCGCTACCTCGAGCTGCGCCATACACAAGGAGGATGTCTGTGTATTCCGAAAACGTGTACCGACCCGTGTTTAATGTATCGGAGACGCACAGGCATTGAATAGGTCTCGCAACAAGGCACACGTTAAGTGCCATCAGGTGACACAGCTTCCTGTCCACCTTATTGCATACCAAGACAGGCAGCTCTTGAGACCTTTCTTTTTTCCTCAGTAGACGTGGATGCGCGAACTTAAACCATCGTAGAATGGAAACAGTACGTTTCCGGACAGGGGTTCCTATTCAGACTATTATGTACTACTCCCCTCTACAAGTCCTAGAAATCCTCGCTGTATGCAAAAACTACCAAACATGGCATGTTAGCTACGCAAACACTGAAATCAACATGTCGACTGCTCGACTATCTCGTATTTTCCTCCGTAAAGGTATGGATGGTATACACTAGCGAATCCTTGAGCATTGTTCCCACGAATGTGCATCATTCGGTCGTGTTCGCTTGTGATCGCTTCGTTCTAAGGTGGCCTTTAGAAGACGCAGCAGATCTACTGAAGAAACTGCCACATTACGCTAACGTGCCCTCTTCTGGACTACCGCTGCTCGATATGGGATCCTTGTCGGATAAAATTGACGAAGGACATCGAAGAAGCTTCATATTCTCGCGAAATAGGAGAGAGTTTCTGCGAGATCTTTTCCGGAAACTGGTGTCATCAACATGATCTTCTGGATGTGAAAATATTTTCTTGACGCTCACCTGCATAAGGAGAAACGGTCATTACGTAACAATAAGAGAAATCAATGTCACAAGGAAAGGTTTAAGGACTGTATTCGTTTCTCCCGCGTGCTATTCGAGAGTGGAACTGCAGAGAAACACGCGGTTAGTTGGTTGGTTGCTTGGTTGACCTGGGGGGGGGGGGGGGGGGAGGGGACAAAACAGCAAGGTCATCGTTCCCTTCGGATTAGGGAAGGATGAGGAAAAGTCGGTCGTGCCCGTTCAAACGAATCATCCCGGCATTTGCCTGAAACGATTTACGGAAATCACAGAAAATTTAAATCAGGATGACCGGACGCGGGCTTAAACCGTCGTCCTCCTGAATGCTAGTCCAGTGTGCTAATCACTGCGCCATATCAGTCGCTGAAATACGGGGTCCAGTCACGTCTATGTTCGACGTCGACGTGCCATAACCACTCATAGGCGGCAGGTATCAGCACTGGCGGGGGAGGGTATATAAAGTGTGTCTGGAGGGGAAGGGGGGCAGCGACACGGAAAACAGTACGGGCGTTGTCGTAATGTGTAAAACAGAGCGACTTATCTGACACCCAAAAGGGCATGATCATTGGCTTTCCGACCAAGGATAGAAGTATTTCCGAAAGGGCAAAGTTTGTAAACTGTTCGCGTACCGCCAACGTTAAAGTGCAGCGTGCATGGCAATGGTGCTATCCAAAAACCAGCATCGGCACCACTCGCCATAAATGACAGAGATGATCGACGACTGCGGAGATGTATACGGGCAAACATATGTACAACTTTTGAGGAGCTGACCGCCTAGATGAACCAGGCGGTTACCTCAACGACCGTTCAGCAGACGTTGATTCGAATGGGCCCCTGCAGTACGCACCCGTTTCATGCACCCACACAGACCGCCCTTCATCGGCAACGAAGGTTGGAATTTTCATCCTAATACCGCAATTGAACTTCCACTGAGTGGTGACTGATTGCCTTTTCAGATGAACCAAGTTTTATGCTCCATCGGACAGATAGCCAATGGCAATAATCGTTGGAAGGGTCGGGTCCGGAGAAGGGAGCGTATTGGTCTGAGGAATTTCGTGGCATTTGCTGGTTAACTTCTTCATTATGGAGAGCACATAAATGGACACAAGTATGCATCAATCCTTGAGGACCATGTCCACCCCAACATACATTTTTTTTTCCCTCGGCACGATGGCATCAACCAGCAGGACAATGCAACGTGTCAGACAACATGTAGCGTACCTGCGTCGTACGAAGAGCACCAGGATGAGTTCACCGTACTCCCCTGATCTAAATCCAATTGAGAATCTCTAGGACCACGGCTCCATGGATCCTCAACTGAGAAACCTTGAGCAGCTGGCGACGGCACTGGAGAATGACTCCACATCCCTGTCGTTACCTTTCACAACCTCACTGAAGCTCTTTCTGCACGTCCGCGCTAAAAAGGTGGCTATTCAAGCCTTCGAAAGTAGCCACATTAATGTGACTAGACCAAATAGTTTGATGATGGTGAAACTTCTGCGAAGCACTTAGGTGTAAACTGCAGAACAGTCACGAGTAGATGTGTATGTAGATTAGAATTTCACTGCAACAGACCACACACGTACTAGCAGAGCCATCTACGTTCTGTATGTAAGAAAATACTACGCAGGAGGTTTGTCACTTATAGATCGCGTTTGAAATATCGTTGTCGTGTCGGTAGGATCGTGGCACATCGAGTATTCGATTCATCGTTCCGCAATATGGCAGCTCACAAGGATTGCTATGCTATAACTGTCATGTTCATACGGAATTGACGGGTACAGGACGTCTGCACTGAAAACTATACATGAAGTCAACGGCCCTACTATCGACAGGACGTTAAACTGTAATCTTTCTTCCTTGACTCAATGACCCCACACAACTAGCGCCCGAGAGGACAGATAAAGTTCGCTAGGCTGTGCAGGATCGTATGGACACGTCACGCACCTTCAGTCAGGAAATCGAATTGCTCGCGACTATACAAGAGACTTGCAGCCGTTGTCTAGGAGTAGCGTCCTTGTTTCATAATCAAGACGTCTTCAGTTCCGGGTTCGAATCCGGCAACAAACGTGACTTTGTACGCTATGGAGCGTAGGCGGGAAACCTCGCAATGTTGTTTGTTATACAGTATCGCCACCGATTGCCACTGTCGCCTGTGGAGGAGATGGAGCTAGCTGCTACGTAGAAAGGTTTTGTCTCCTATGAAGCTGAGAAACTGGGTGAATATGGTAAAGATTTGCATATTTTATTCGCTGATTTTAAAAAGGCCTGTGATTGCATACATCACAAGAGCCTGCTCAACTGTTTAAGGGAGTTTGGCATAGCAGAGAAACTCATGAATCTGATAAAGATCTGGCTGAACGAAACACGTGCAAAGGTGGAGATGGGAAATCACGTAACTGAGGAGTTTGAAATTGTGACAGGACTCAGGCAAGGAGATGGGCTGTCCCCTATCCTGTTCAACTTTGCCCTCGAGAAGATCATACGCGAGACCTTCCAAGAGAACGGAGGGATTGAAATCGAAGGAAAGAGACTGGCATACTTAGCCTATGCAGACGACATCTGTTCACTCTGTAGGACGGAAGAGGAGCTGGAGCAAATGACCAAAGCACGAAAGGAGGCTGCCATCAAATTTGGGCTATACATAAACGAAGCCAAGACAGAGTACCTTGTTATGACGCGTGGTCATTGTCACTGCTGATCATCTACAATCACTGCAGGTTGCGGACCAGTCCTACAAGAGAGTGCAAGAATTCAAATACCTAGGGGCACTTTTCATTGAGAACTCGTCATGTGAAGCAGAGATCAACGCCAGAATACAAGCAGGAAACCGATCTTACCACAGCCTAGCACAACTGCTTCGGACCAGATATCTCTCCAGACAGTTCAAGATTCGACTGTACAAAACCCTGATCCAGCCTGTTGTTCTATATGGCTGTGAGACATGGAATATCCGGAAACAGGACTTCCATAAGCTCCTTGTTTTTGAGAGAAAAGTGCTTCGGAAGATCTTCGGTCCAGTTCTGGATGCAGATACAGGGGAATGGAGGATCAGTCACAACCAAGAGCTTGAGGAACTATACCAGCACCCCAACATAGCAGGAACTGTCAAAGCCAAACGAATGCAGTGGGTCGGCCATGTGGCCTGGATGGAGGATCACAGATGGCCTCGGAAGCCTACAGGAAAGAGACCGCCAGGGAGACCCAAGAAGCGCTGGAGGGATGGACGCCATGAAGATTTAAACAAGTGTCAATAGATGTGAACGGATGGCGGATAGCAGCAATGGACAGAATACGGTGGAGGAGGAAACTTGTAGATGCGTGCGGCCCACTGGGCCTGATCACGTCGTAGTAGTAGTAGTAGTAGTAGTAGCAGCAGCAGCAGTATGAAGTGATGCTCTGTTGGCTCTGTGGATGACGGTTTAGGACACGGTTTTCCATGGGCAGTTTATTTTTCTCCTGGAACCCTATAAGCTCTCCATTGTTTTCGGTATACAGGAGAAAAGTTAACTGTAGATAAAAACCGTGTCAAAATCGTCACCCAACAAGGCAACAGGGCATGTGATTTATATGCATGGAGGCCTCTCTGCACAGTAACTGGTTCCACCTTCTTCACTGGCGATAGTGGCAATCGGTCGCTATCACTGAATGACAAATAGCAATGCGAGACGTTCCGCCTACGGTCCGTCAGCGTACAAAGTCACGTCTTCTGCGAAGGAATGACATAGTGTCGGTCGCCGGCGCCTTTAACTTCGACGCTCTGTAGCGTCGCTGGATGACGTTTCTGGACACGAGTTCCTGTTCTCGATTTCTACCTCAAGACAGTCTTTACAAACCCTCGAAGTTTGTCTAACATTTCTGGGATACCCCCCCCCCCCCCCCCCCCCGAAACCACTTGTAAATTTCATCATGTATTCTCCCCAACATACCGAGTAAGTAAAATAACTGCGATTTCATTATTTGCTATCCTTCCAGACGTTGAAATGTTAATGGCCAGAAGTGTAAAACTCAACATTTGTACATAATGGGCTAAGTCGATGTAAGTAGTGGTAATTTCGAGAGTACTCCAAGGAGTGTTAAAGGGCCATTACCATTTACAGTACAAATGTAAATGATCTAGCGGATAAGTTCGAAAGCGTCGCAGACGAAGCTGTTGTCTATAGAAAGATGAGAGCACCAGAATGTATATGCAGCAACGGAAGAATCAGATGAAGATACTGTGGACATCTTCTATGATCAACTACAGGAGGTTTCTGACAGAATAACTGGATGTGATTCCAAAATAGTTCTTGGCGACTATAATGAAAGCTGGGGAAGGGATGGGCGTTCAGATATGTGTTTGGTAAGGAAAGTCTGCGTGATTAAATTAATAATAATGGCCGCACGGCGTGGCCGCGCGGTTTGAGGAGCCATGTCACGGATTGCGCGGCTCCTCCCGCCGTCGGTTCGAGTCCTCCGTCGGGCATGGGTGTGTCTGTGTTGTTCTTACCGTAAGTCAGTTTAAGTAGTGTGTAAGTCTAGGGACCGATGACCTCAGCAGTTTGGTCCCTTAGGAATTCACACACAGTTTGTAATAATAATGGCATGAGGTTTGTCCAGTTTGCTTCTGCAAACAGGTTGAAGGCAGTAAGTACCTGTTTTCCGAGGAAAAGTTTCTACAGAGATACATGAAAAATACCAAGAACAAATGAAGCAAACCAGGTAGATCATATACTGATATCAAAGAGGTGGGCATCCGATATGGAAAATATGCATACTTTCCGAGGCGGTAATTCTGATTTTGACCAACACCTAGCAGGAGCCAAAATGAGACAGAAACTTGCCATGGCTGCCAAAGAAAATAGGACCCGAGTAAAGAAATGGAATATAGATCAACTGGACTACCAGAACAGGTTGAAACAGGAGTTACAAACAAAAGATGGTGGAGATGATGTACACAAAGAATGGAACTCTGTTAAAGATACCATTAGGACAACAGCATATGAAATACTGAGTGAAACAAGGAGACTTTTGAATGAAGACTGGTATGATGATGAATGTAGACAGGCAGTGGAACAGAGAAAGGAGGCAAGGCTGAAATGCTTGCGCTGGAATACTAGATCAAATAGGCATTATATAATGACAAGGGAATAGAGGCAGCAAAGGTATGTAGGAAGGAAAAATAGGAAGCCATGAAGAGAAAGATAGAGGAGATGTTAGAGCACTACCAAAGGAGTGAAAGCAGAAACTTCTAAAAGGAAATTAATGAAGGAACTCAAGAATGTAAATCGAAAAGGACAAAGAGGGAAATCTGCAGATAAACACGATGTTCTGGATAGACGGAGAGAATACTTCAAGAGGATTTTGGAGGGCGATTCTACAGGAATGAGCAGCCATTCTATAATAACGCAAATCCAGAAATAGAGGAATCAACATTAGAGGAAGTACGGAAGGTAGTGCATTGTCTAAAAAATTACAAAGCACCAGGAACTGCACAATTGCTAAAAAATTGCGGAACCGATCTTCATAAGCGAATCCACAAACTTATTAAGCTGACATGGAATGAGGAAAGAATCCCAGAAGAATGAACCTTAGGTGTAATTCAACCAATACACAAGAAAGGAGACAAGACCTACTGTTCAAATCACCGAGGAATTACCCTGCTGAATGTAACCTACAAGATCTTCTCTAGTATTAACTACAACAGGTTAGCACCATAAGCAGAAGTGATTCTGGAGGAGTATCAGTGTGTATTTCAGCCTAACAAGTCAACAACAGACCATATGTTTGTGTTGAGGCAAATATATGAAAAGGCATATGGGTATGAAATTGAGCTTCATAACCTCTGCGTCCCCCCATGAACCATGGACCTTGCCATCGATGGGGAGGCTTGCGTGCCTCAGCGATACAGATGGCCGTACCGTAGGTGCAACCACAACGGAGGGGTATCTGTTGAGAGGCCAGACAAACATGTGGTTCCTGAAGAGGGGCAGCAGCCTTTTCAGTAGTTGCAGGGGCAACAGTCTGGATGATTGACTGATCTGGCCTTGTAACATTAACCAAAACGGCCTTGCTGTGCTGGTACTGCGAATGGCTGAAAGCAAGGGGAAACTACAGCCGTAATTTTTCCTGAGGACATGCAGCTTTACTGTATGATTAAATGATGATGGTGTCCTCTTGGGTAAAATATTCCGGAGGTAAAATAGTCCCCCATTCGGATCTCCGGGCGGGGACTACTCAAGGGGACGTCACTATCAGGAGAAAGAAAACTGGCGTTCTACGGATCGGAGCGTGGAATGTCAGATCCCTTAATCGGGCAGGTAGGTTAGAAAATTTAAAAATGGAAATGGATAGGTTAAAGTTAGATATAGTGGGAATTAGTGAAGTTCGGTGGCAGGAGGAACAAGACTTTTGGTCAGGTGAATACAGGGTTATAAATACAAAATCAAATAGGGGTAATGCAGGAGTAGGTTTCATAATGAACAAAAAAATAGGAGTGCGGGTTAGCTACTACAAGCAGCATAGTGAACGCATTATTGTGGCCAAGATAGACACAAAGCCCATGCCTACTACAGTAGTACAAGTTTATATGCCAACTAGCTCTGCAGATGAAGAAGAAATAGATGAAATGTATGACGAGATAAAAGAAATTATTGAGGTAGTGAAGGGAGACGAAAATTTAATAGTCATGGGTGACTGGAATTCGTCAGTAGGAAAAGGGAGAGAAGGAAACATAGTAGGTGAATATGGATTGGGGGGAAGAAATGAAAGAGGAAGCCGCCTTGTAGAATTTTGCACAGAGCATAACTTAATCATAGCTAACACTTGGTTCAAGAATCATAAAAGAAGGTTGTATACCTGGAAGAATCCTGGAGATACTAAAAGGTATCAGATAGATTATATAATGGTAAGACAGAGATTTAGGAACCAGGTTTTAAATTGTAAGACATTTCCAGGGGCAGATGTGGATTCTGACCACAATCTATTGGTTATGAACTGCAGATTGAAACTGAAGAAACTGCAAAAAGGTGGGAATTTAAGGAGATGGGACCTGGATAAACTGAAAGAACCAGAGGTTGTAGAGAGTTTCAGGGAGAGCATAAGGGAACAATTGACAGGAATGGGGGAAAGAAATACAGTAGAAGAAGAATGGGTAGCTCTGAGGGCTGAAGTAGTGAAGGCAGCAGACGATCAAGTAGGTAAAAAGGCGAGGGCTAATAGAAATCCTTGGGTAACAGAAGAAATATTGAATTTAATTGATGAAAGGAGAAAATATAAAAATGCAGTGAATGAAGCAGGCAAAAAGGAATACAAACGTCTCAAAAATGAGATCGACAGGAAGTGCAAAATGGCTAAGCAGGGATGGCTAGAGGACAAATGTAAGGATGTAGAGGCTTGACTCACTAGGGGTAAGATAGATACTGCCTACAGGAAAATTAAAGAGACCTTTGGAGAGAAGAGAACCACTTGTACGAATATCAAGAGCTCAGATGGCAACCCAGTTCTAAGCAAAGAAGGGAAGGCAGAAAGGTGGAAGGAGTATATAGAGGGTCTATACAAGGGCGATGTACTTGAGGACAATATTATGGAAATGGAAGAGGATGCAGATGAAGATGAAATGGGAGATAAGATACTGCGTGAAGAGTTTGACAGAGCACTGAACGACCTGAGTCGAAACAAGGCCCCGGGAGTAGACAACATTCCATTAGAACTACTGACAGCCTTGGGAGAGCCAGTCCTGACAAAACTCTACCATCTGGTGAGCAAGATGTATGAGACAGGCGAAATACCCACAGACTTCAAGAAGAATATAATAATTCCAATACCAAAGAAAGCAGGTGTTGACAGATGTGAAAATTACCGAACTATCAGTTTAATAAGTCACAGCTGCAAAATACTAATGCGAATTCTTTACAGACGAATGGAAAAACTGGTAGAAGCGGACCTCGGGGAAGATCAGTTTGGATTCCGTAGAAATGTTGGAACACGTGAGGCAATACTAACCTTACGACTTATCTTAGAAGAAAGATTAAGAAAAGGCAAACCTACGTTTCTAGCATTTGTAGACTTAGAGAAAGCTTTTGACAATGTTAACTGGAATACTCTCTTTCAAATTCCGAAGGTGGCAGGGGTAAAATACAGGGAGCGAAAGGCTATTTACAATTTGTACAGAAACCAGATGGCAGTTATAAGAGTCGAGGGGCATGAAAGGGAAGCAGTGGTTGGGAAAGGAGTGAGACAGGGTTGTAGCCTCTCCCCGATGTTATTCAATCTGTATATTGAGCAAGCAGTAAAGGAAACAAAAGAAAAATTCGGAGTAGGTATTAAAATTCATGGAGAAGAAGTAAAAACTTTGAGGTTTGCCGATGACATTGTAATTCTGTCAGAGACAGCAAAGGACTTGGAAGAGCAGCTGAACGGAATGGACAGTGTCTTGAAAGGAGGATATAAGATTAACATCAACAAAAGCAAAACGAGGATAATGGAATGTAGTCAAATTAAATCGGGTGATGCTGATGGAATTAGATTAGGAAATGAGACACTTAAAGTAGTAAAGGAGTTTTGCTATTTAGGGAGTAAAATAACTGATGATGGTCGAAGTAGAGAGGATATAAAATGTAGACTGGCAATGGCAAGGAAATCGTTTCTGAAGAAGAGAAATTTGTTAACATCGGGTATAGATTTAAGTGTCAGGAAGTCGTTTCTGAAAGTATTTGTATGGAGTGTAGCCATGTATGGAAGTGAAACATGGACGATAACTAGTTTGGACAAGAAGAGAATAGAAGCTTTCGAAATGTGGTGCTACAGAAGAATGCTGAAGATAAGGTGGGTAGATCACGTAACTAATGAGGAGGTATTGAATAGGATTGGGGAGAAGAGAAGTTTGTGGCACAACTTTACTAGAAGAAGGGATCGGTTGGTAGGACATGTTTTGAGGCATCAAGGGATCACAAATTTAGCACTGGAGGGCAGTGTGGAGGGTAAAAATCGTAGAGGGAGACCAAGAGATGAATACACTAAGCAGATTCAGAAGGATGTAGGCTGCAGTAGGTCTTGGGAGATGAAGAATATTGTACAGGATAGAGTAGCATGGAGAGCTGCATCAAACCAGTCTCAGGACTGAAGACCACAACAACAACAACAACCTCTGCGTAGACTTCAAGCAGGCCTTTGATAGTCTCGATAGAGCACAAATGGTAAATGATTTGCTGCCGCTTGGTATACCATCGAAATATGTCTCACTTATTCAAGAACCATTGGCTAAGTGCAAGTGGATAGAGAACTGAGCAATTGGTTTAGGATTAGTAAAGGAGTCAGGCAAGAGGACGCACTTTCTACAAATCTTTTCAATCTGACTCTTGAAGAAGCCATGCGGAAGCTTCAGATATCTGGTTCCTTAGTCGACTCAGATACGCGCATATGCTGATGATGTAGCAATTATTAGTAGAAGGGTATCACTAGAGAGGAAGAGAGGACAATATGCGTACTGAAAGAACCTATAGGCCTATCTATGAAACAAAGACTAAGTACATGAACTTCACCAGGAAGGAAAATAACAACTTTGATAAACAATCAGCAGATGGTTTCAATTTTGAACATGTGCAGAACTTTGGCTAGTTTAAGAAATTGTTGGCCTCTAAGTTATTAAACAGGCAGCTTAAGCTGCAACTATGTAAGGTAATGATCAGGCTAGTTATAATCTAAGGATGCGAAACATGGACGCTAACGAGTGTCGATGGGCAGCAGCTCAGGATATTTGAACGTAGAGTACTGCGCAAAATTTATGGAACAGTCAGGATAATAATGGTTTCTGGAGATCTAGGACGAATACTGAGCTGGACCGCCTCATACAAGGAACTGAAATCGTAAGAATTATAAAATGTAGACGAATAGCCTGGCTTGGACATGTCCTCAGGATGGATACTGGAAGAACAACTAAAAAGATTTTGGAATGGAGGCTAACCGGAAGAAGACAGGGAGGAAGGCCACGGAAACGGTAGATAGATGGTGTGGGAGAAGATATAAAATCTCTCAGAGTTCAACGATGGCGGAGAACAGCGCTGCAGAGGGCAGGCTTGAGGAAACTTGTTGTTGAGACTAAAACCCACACAGGGTTGTAATGCTGTGGGAAGAAGAAGAAGAATGGTAATTTCAGGAGTACTCAAAGGAGTGTTTAAAAGGCCGGTGCCGCTTAACAGTATAAATATAAATGATCTAGTGGATAACTTCGAAAGCGTCGCAAACGAAACTGTTGTCTGTAGGAAGACGGGAACACCATAAGACTGTAGCGAAATGCAGGAAGCCCTTCACAGGATCGATGGTTGGTGCAGGGTCTGCAGGCTGACTCTGTATGAGAATAAATGTAACGTATTGCACGTAAACGGGAAAACAGATCCATTATTGTTCGGTCAGATTATAAACTAGCTTTGGCTCAGACTGCTTATATAAAAAAGAAAGAAAAGAGGAAGCACACATTTCTAATATATATAGGAATTGGATATACATCCTAATCTCCTTCTCTCCCCTGTCTCTGTCCATCTCACACGCCCACCTTCTTTCTGCATCTCCTCCTCCTTCCCTCTCTCTCTCTGTCCATAACCTCCTCCCCTTTTCTCTATCCATCTTCACCTCCCCACTCTCTTTCTGACTCCTCCTGTCCCCCCTTCTTTCCCCCTTCTCAATCCCTCCCCTCTCCCCCTTTATCTGTCCATCTTCTCCCCCCTACCTCTCCAATATATATATATATATATATATATATATATATATATATATATATATATATATATATATATTAAAGAAATAGGTACTTATAAGTGCGCCTGTGTTAGAATGCAACGTTATGTTAAGATTTCAAAGTAACCGCTCAAGAACTTTCGAAGATACATGATTTTGAGCAAATGGACACCTACATTTTTATTCACATAGATGACAAATCACTGGAAACGGTTACTAGACTTCTGTTAGCGATAAATCTATGGACGTGAAAGGTCTGGGAGCAATAGCCAGGATCAACCCAAAGTGATCATAGAAAACTAACTGTAGGAACATCGGAAGGCACAGTGAGATTCGTTGAAAAATTGTAAGGAAATGAAATTGTTCCACGAAAGAAGTGGCTTACAAAACACTTGTTCTGGCGATTCTTTAGTACTGCTTATTGACCTGGGACCTTTCCCAGGCAGGATTTGTAGAAAAGACAGGTAAGGTCGAACAAAGAGTGGCGCATTACATCACGGGGCCGTTTAGCAAGCGCGAGAGGGGTTTTGAAGTGCTCAACAAGCTACAGTCGCAGACGCTACGAGAGAAGCACTCTGCATCACGTAGGAGTTTACTGTTGAAATTCTCACTGCGTACGTTCCAAGAGTAATGCGGCAATATGATACTACATGACATACGTCTCGCGAAATGACCAGGACGAGACAATCACAGAAATTGGAGCTCAGGTTTCTCGGCAGTTTTTCTTCCCACGCCACGTTCGTGATTTTAAAACAGAATGGCGGAACCGATAATGCGACCAGAAGTACACTTTGTATCTAACCTTCAACACACACAAAAATTCTGATAAGAATGCCAACAAGTGTTGTTGTTTTGTTGCGGTCTTCAGTCCAAAGACTGGTCAGACGCTGTTCTCCACTCTGCTCTATACTGTGCAAGCCTTTTAATCTCTCAATATCTTCTGCAACCTACATACATCTGAACCTACTGCGACCTACATACATCTCAATCCGCTTACTGTAGCCTACTTATCTGTTGGTCTCCATCTGTAATTTTTACCCCTCGCACTGTCCTCTAATACTAAACTGGTGATTTCTTGATGTCTCAGAATGTGTCCCATCAACCGATCTCTTCTTTTAGCCGAGTTATGCCACAAATTTCTTTTCTCCACAATTCTATTCAGCACTTCATTAGTTACGCGATCACCCATCTAATCTTCTGTAGTGTGTAAGCTTTGGGACTGATGACCTTAGCAGTTAAGTCCCATAAGATTTCACACACATTCTTCTGTAGCACCACACTCCAAAGGTTTCTACTCTCTTCTTATCTGAACTGTTTACCATACACGTTTCACTTGCGTACAAGGCTGCTCGAGCACTTTTAATACATTTGTCACCATCTTTCTATTTCACGCTCCGCAATAAGAAATTTACCATCTCTCTGTTTCATCTCTGTCTGTCGATCTTCCGGTATTTTACTGAAATTTAGATGTTGTCGCTTGTTATATAAAAGAAACGAATGAACGCCCAACACCAAATACCAGCCACCATTGATCTAAGCAAGCTTCAGCTCGGGCTGAAAATGTATACTTGAGGAGGGCTTTGAAAAAAATGTTCAAATGTGTGTGAAATCTTATGGGACTTAACTGCTAAGGTCATCAGTCCCAAAGCTTACACACTACTTAACCTAAATTATCCTAAGGACAAACACACACACCCATGCCCGAGGGAGGACTCGAACTTCCGCCGGGACCAGCCGCACAGTCCATGACTACAGCGCCTAGACCGCTCGGCTAATCCCGCGCGGCGAGGGCTTTGAAAACAGATAACTTATTAAGTGTGTACATGGCTACATTGCTGTGTCAATGTAAATTTTTTTTTTGGAAAACATTTTTTACTTTGACCGCTGATCTTTATAGATTTTTTATGAGCTGTATCCAAATCTACTCTTAGTTTCTTTGTAACACCAATAGTTTTCCAGCAATATGCTTTTTACTATATAGTATAAAAATCCTATGTTACACGGTAAACGGGGAAATTAATGAAACGCTATGTTACAACATAAGCGTGGTTTGTATTTACATTAAGCTACTTAGAACAATGATATGTGTTAATGGAGGTTTCACTTGTCAGCTAGAATTGGTTTGTATTTCCTTTCCCTTTTTTCTTTGAAGCTTCTTGTGTAGCTTTTTCTACGATGAGTCGTTTGCTGAACTTCTCGGTGAAGTGACCAACAGTAGTCCACCATAATGTTGGTGTTGCAGCGGCCTTGATAGCGTTTTTCCATCACTTTAATGTCCTCGTGAAAACGCTCTTCTTGCTTCTCACTAACATCTCCCATATTGTAACTCCCATATTGTCCGGGAAGTAATCAAGGTGACTGTTCAAAAAGTGAACTTTCAGGCTCATTAAAAATCCTAAAGTATTAAACTTCTTTAACGTTGTAGCTATAATAGAAACATATTCTGGGTCTTTTTCATATCCTAAGAACTTTGTGACGACTTGCCTGAATGCCTCGTGATGACTGGGTGTTGTGTGATGTCCTTAGGTTAGTTAGGTTTAAGTAGTTCTAAGTTCTAGGGGACTGATGACCATAGATGCTCAGAGCCATTTGAACCATTTGAACTTGCTTGAACGATACCCTTGTTTCTTTCTCATTTAAGGTCATTGTGGATTCAAAGTTAACATCAAACATCAATTTTCTAATGTCAGGTCCGACAAAGACACCTTCTTTTAGTTTAGCTTCTGAAAGGTATGGAAACTTTTGGCAGAGATGCTTCAAACATGGTCCATCTTTAGGCAAAGCTTTTACAAACTGTTACATTTGGCCTAACTTTACATGTAGAGGTGCTAGGAGTACGTTTTTTGGATCTACAAGGTTTTCGCGTAGACTGTTCTTCTCATCATGTTTTAAAGACTCCCTCAAAGGCCAATTCTTTCTGCACCAGTGTTGATCCCTAGCCCTGCTGTCTCATTAACACAGAGAACATGGAAGTTTGGTAAAGCCACCTTGCTGACCAAGGATCATGCATGTTACTTTTAGATTGCCACATATCATCCAACCATGAGCAGAATAGCCTATTTTACATAGCACTATTTCTAGGTTTTCTTAGCTTCCTTTCATATGTACAGAATGTCCAACAGGTATAGATACATACATGTCACCATTGTGTAATAAAACAGCCTTTAAACTAGTTTCAAATAAATCAATAAACAGTCTCCAGTCTTCCTTTTTGTATTCAATAATAAACTCATTCATCAAACTGGGAATATCTTAACAGTACACTAAATCACCTCCCTGTTGAAAAAACTTGGAAAATTGCTGCTCTCTATTTCTATACATGTATATGCTGGTTCCAGCTGCCAATAAGTTCTTTCCTTTTCATCTAGAGCCAAGCAATTCAGCTTTTTCTTTCGTTAAGCCCAGATCTCTAACCAAATCGTTAAGCTCGGTCTGAGTAAACAATTTGGGCTCTAGACTTTCTGTATTACAATTGAATTCATCATCATCTGGTTCATGTAAATCAGATTTTACATCAGAAAGTACTTCTGTTGGAATAGAATTTAAATCATCTGGTGGTTCAGGAACCAGCAAATCTACACCATGCCCTTCTGGTCGGATGGCGAACAGAAGGTTATGACCAGTAATATCAACACTGCAAAAGTAGCAAGCATTGGAATGATTTCTTGGCTCCCTCCATATCACAGGAACAGCAAATCTAAAGGCTTTTTTTCTCGTTTTTGGACCATTTTCTCTGATCTTCAACACACACATAACATACCTTATGCGCCGCCCAACATTTATTTTGATCGCAAAAGTTTAGATCCGAAGTATGATAGATAAACCTTTTTCACAAATATACGAAGACAGTAACTTGTTCTCGAAAGAACAGTTACTGTTGATGACCGTGCAGCTTTCCCCTGGAATAAATGATGACTAAGTGACAACCTCAGCTGCCGACAGGTGTTGTTGTTATACCTCGATGTGGACAGCTGAAAATGTATGCCCCGACCGGGACTCGAATCCGGGATCTCCTGCTTACATGGCAGACGCTCTATCCATCTAAGCCACCGAGG
The DNA here is from genome assembly GCF_023898315.1 of Schistocerca nitens. Taxonomy (NCBI): domain Eukaryota; kingdom Metazoa; phylum Arthropoda; class Insecta; order Orthoptera; family Acrididae; genus Schistocerca; species Schistocerca nitens. The sequence continues at coordinate 582,694,303 of NC_064615.1, read as the reverse complement.
ACACAGCTGAATAGTGCGACTGCAGGGATTTATCCCTTGCACGCTTCCCGTGAGACTCACATTCCCAACTGTCCACAATTCTACATATGTATTGTACCTTGTAGACATTTGCCCACTCACTCATTACTCGCGCACGCTTTGGCGATTCCCGTAAGAGTTTGAGCAACCTGTGCGCATTCGCACAGACTAAGGTCAATGGCTGGGTAGCCTTTAACTATAGCCTTTAACTTTAGCCATGTAAGCAGGAGATCCCGGGTTCGAGTCCCGGTCGGCGCACACGTTTTCAGCTGTCCACATCGAGGTATAACAACAATACCTGTCGGCAGCTGAGGTTGTCACTTAGTCATCATTTATTCCAGGGGAAAGCTGCACGGTCATCAACAGTAACTGTTCTTTCGAGAACAAGTTACTGTCTTCGTATATATAGATGGATGCCGGCACGGTAGCTCAGCGTGTTCGGTCAGAGGGTTAGCAGCCCTCTGTAACGAAAAACTGAGCTAATCGATCAACAACGAACTTAAACGGATGTCTTACGACGTCCGCCACGAGCAGATGCAACGAACAAAATGATATTAAAAAAAAAAAGATGGATAGAGCGTCTGCCATGTAAGCAGGAGATCCTGGGTTCGAGTCCCGGTCGGGGCACACATTTTCAGCTGTCCACATCGAGGTATAACAACAACACCTGTCGGCAGCTGAGGTTGTCACTTAGTCATCACTTTTTCACAAAGTCTGTGATGTTCCTTCGGTGTTTTTTAATCACACGTTCACCACAAATATAACAAAAATTGTCAGCAGAATTTTACGACCACAGTTAGACATTGTACTGAGCACATGTACAGAAAACGGGAAAGTGAGGTTGGGTTGACAGTAAACAAAACACCATCTGTTAACACAAAAATAGAATCGACCTTTTTTTTGCCAGCAAATGTTTTTCAGCAGTGCTACCAACGTCATCTACATTCATTACACCTCCTTTTTAAATTATTTTAACTACATAAAAGTTGTTAAATTCTTTAAAAAATCGCTTAATTTAATAAATTTAGCTGTAAAATATGAAGAAATTGTGGGTGATACAGTTTTTTAAGTATCATATTTGGATTTCCCACCGTAAAAAACATAAGAATAAGCTATTTTCCGCAAAAAGTTTTTCCATCTTTGGCCTGTGTTATTTATATAGGGAGAACAAATTGCTTAAAGATTTATAAAACCAGCTGCCAGTAATATTAACATTGTTTATCAGAAACACTCCCCTTGTGTGCCAGAATATTTTTTCTTATTTTTCAAGAGGCGTTTCGCCTTATATGTGAAATACATCATAAGTGTGTGTCCTGGGGTACTCAACAGTTTTTTTTTACATATTTTAATCACAGATTTACAATAATTCACGTCCTTAATTTTACATAAATCTAAAGGTACATACCGTTATTTTTTTAGTGTTTTGATTATTCCTTTTCTCACGTTGAAACTGCTTCATAAGTAAGCATCAGTGCAAAATACCATTCCGACAGCAACGCATCTATCATGGCCGAATCAATAGGATGAAATAAACAACTATGAGCACCGAAATTTTTGAACACAGAACACAAACAAGTTCAGAATAATAAATACTGTGAATAAAATTAAACCAAACAAGAAGTTACTGCCCCATGTATGATGCCAATCACATCATGTACAAAATATTCACATTAAAACCAAACCAAAAGTTCAAAAAAGGAATAAAAAATTATACATCAAACGAGAATATTGTTTGAGTAAAAGAAATATAGATATTATCGTCAAAAACCTTGTCTTATTTGGCAGTACTGTAATTGGTAGGGAGGCAGCCAGGCTAGAAAACTAAGTGTTTATGGCTCATCCGACAGTTAACGTGACGTGCACCTGTCGCAACACGGGAAAAAATCGGGTTTTTGATTCGACGTGAACTTGTGCAGGTGAGATGGAACTGCGTATTTTTGTTTCCGGCCTTTTTGAGTGGTTGAAAAGTGGAGTACAGCGATATGATACTTGAAGAAATTTACAGAAAAACCTTTCGTAAAAAGGACACAAGAGCATGCGTGATACGAAATTCAAGACAGCACGGACATCAGTGTTTCCGTGAACGTTAGAAAACAATATCAAAAGCTTAGATAGAGAACCTGTACTAAGCGCAGAAGGGAGAACTGGGAGCTGGAATAACTTCTATAAAGGGGCTGTACAATGCGAATGAACTTGAAGATTCGTTGCAGAAAGAGAAGAGGAATCAGATGAGATGGAAAATATGACACTGCGAGAAGAATTTGACAGAGCACTGAAGTCGAATCAAGGATCCTGGAGTAGACCACATTCTCTCAGAAGTACTGGGGAGAACCAGGTATGACACGACTATTCCACGTTAAGTGGGAAACGTATGAGACAGGGGTAATACCATCATATTTCAAGAAGACTGTAATTGTTACAATTCCAAAGAAAGCAGGCGTTGAGAGGTGTGAATATTACCGAGCTATCTGTTTAATAAGTCATGACTGAAAAATATTGATGCGAATTATTTACAGGAGACGAAAATTTGGTAGAAGTCGTCAATAGGGAAGATCAGTTTCGTTTTCGGAGAAATATAGGAACGCACGGGACAATACCGAATCAACGAATTATTTTAGAAGAAAGGTTAACGAAAGGAAAGCCTATGTTTATAGCATTTGCAGACTAAGAGAAAGCTTTTGCCAGTGTTCACTGTAATACACTCTTTGAAATTCTGATCGTAACAGGGGGCAAATGCAGGGAGCAAAAGGTTATTCACAACTTGTACAGAAACCAGACGACAGCTGTGAGAGTCGAAGAGCATGAAAAGGGAGCAGTGTTGGGAAGGGAGTGAAACAGGATTGTAGCCTATCCCCGCTGTTATGTGAAAGAAATCGAGGAGAAGCGATTAAAGTTCAGAGAGGAGAAATAAAAAGTTTGAGTTCTGCTGAAGACGTGGTAATTCTTCCGGAGACGGTAAAGGACTTGGAAGAGCAATTGAATGGAATGGGCAGTATCTTGAAATCGGGATATAGGAAGAACAACAAAAAAGCAAAGCAAGGCTAAAGGAATTGAGGCGTATTGTATCAGGCGATGCTGAGCGTATTAAATTAGGAAATGAGTCACTAAGTAGTAGATGAGTTTTGCGATTTGGACAGTAAAATATCTGACGATGGGTGAAATAGGGAGGATGTAAAATGTTAACTGGCAGTGGCAAGAAGAGCGTTTCTGAAGAAGAGAAACAAGTTACATCGAGCATAAATTTTAGTATCTTTTCTGAAAGTATTAAAAGTGCTTTAGTATTTAAACGCCGATAAAAACAAACGGAAGGTGAAATGAGCTCCACAAAAAGTGCTCCTGTCCAAAATAAATGTTACGTTAATTTTATTGTACTGTTTTGAATTGAGAGAAGCCTTTTTCTCGATTTTTATCTTGCGCTGCTCGGAGGAATGTCACACAGAAGTATGCCCAGTTTGTTGGAAATAGTGTAACTGTATCCCTAAACCAGAATAAACTGTATACTCTGTATCTCTTTACAGCAGAGCGCTTCAGGACGAAGAACACCTCCACAACGTCCACATTTTTTTTTTACAGATTCCGTCAATTTACGCCGCTATATGGAAAATGCTAATGGATATTCATTTTAGTGATCAAAACAGATACTTCTGTCAAAATGATATTTCCATATATATTTCATTTGTTTGTCAATATATCGCATTATGTCGCGGAAACTATTTGCGGAAATTTTTCGGTTGTTGATATCTTCTGCGTAAACGCGTATTTTCAGCGTAAAAAAAAAAAAAAAAGACGGTTAAGAGCAGTAGCATGTAACCCTCTTCTGCTCCAGAACTAATTATAATGCATCGAGACACGGTTGCGTGAATTGATTTACTATACCGAGAATGCCAAATTGATAAGATTGTGAAGATATCTAATTCAGCCTCAGTTCGAACTTAGTAAGGCGTAGGGGAGTTGTCTTGTACCTAAGAAGACTTCAGAGTTTCGCCTCAGCCAGCCCTGTAATAGAAGTTTAACATATATTTTTGTCCCTTTCTAAATGATAGCGTTCACTTTACGTGTGCTGCAGCCTTTTTCTGAAACTGCAGAAATTACTCTGGAGAAGTCAAGTTTTTCAAATGAGAAAAGTGTGTCTCACCATCCACATATTACGAAACTAGTTTTAAAAACATACACAACTGAATAATTAACAATATCCTCTGAATATGTAAATATATTATAGAGTACTTAAATATGTAGAGCGCATAATATTTACAAAAGCTGCTCAAAACACAACCTCATGTTCAGCAACAACAAAAACAGCAGAAAATGTTGGAATGTCCTTATGGCGGATCCTTGTATGTATTCCTTCAAATGACCCTAAAATCAGTTACTAGACTGGGAAACTGTGTATTCCTAACTCACTCTCAGCTACTGGCAAAGGGGGCAATAGGTAGGTGCTGCTTGTTTCTATAAACTCGCTTTATATTTTCTTGTCTTCCACCCCTCGTAACCGCTATACTTTATTGTCTTCGAAGTTACAGTATCTGAATAGTATTCTGACCCTAGAATAATAGAGACAGTTACTTCAAAATGCACATAAACAGTCACGACCGCAAGAAACTTCTTTTTTATGAGGTTACCGGTATCGGTCTATTTTAGACCATCTTCAGACCTGGCACCATGATGGTAGACGGTGGCGGTAAACGGAGCAGAAGTTTCTTGCAATTGTGACTGTTTATGTGTATTATTATTTTGTAATAAAAGGAAAGACCACCGCTGTTCTCCGAGAAAAATGTTCTCAGAAATGAATAATTGATGAAGATTGATGAAGTAGTAAAGAAGAAAGCAGTGAATGTTTCTATGATTTCTAAGGTGTACATGGCGTGATAGGCTGTTGGCACGTTTTTAGGGTGATTCGTCAGTCTTTCTTTCGATTGGCACGAAGTGCGGATGTCGTACGCCTCTTTTCAGCATCGAGGGTGATCTGTGAGATATGGAATATCAAGAGAGGGTCCACTATCCTTCAGTCCAGTCATACAGTCAACATTTCAATGATGTCTTTTAAGAAAGACGATAATGAGCGAGCATGCCACGTTCACCTCGTTAACGCCTTCCTCCAGAACGCAGTAATCAACCAAATGGAGTAGACTGCTGTATTTGTTGATATGAACCAGTTTGGACATGCCTTTTACAAGAACGATATTTTCCGAATCTATTCTACGTGTCAATAGATCGTTTTCTTCAGGGAATTCATAATGTTTGAACATAGTATGTGTTCCAGAATTCTACTACAAGTTTACGTCAGTGATATAGGTCTGTAAATCATCAGATCATTTCTATTTTCTTTCTCGAGTACTGGTGTAACCTGTGCAACTTACAAGTCTTTAACTAAAAGTCTTTCGTCCAGCGAGCGGTTGCATATAATTCCGTGGGGCTATTGTATCAGCCTACTCTGAAAGGAAACTAATTGCCATATTATCTGGACCGAAAGACTTGCCTTTATTAAGTGTTTTAAGCTGCTTCGCAACATGGAAGATATGTACTTTTAAGTTACTCATCGTGGAAGATGCTCTTAATTCAAATTCTGAAAAATTTGCTTAGTCTTTCTTTGGTGAAGGAATTACGGAAAACTGTGTTTAGTAACTCTGTCTTAGTGGCAGTTTCATTGGTAATTTTACCAGTGGTATCGTGCAGTGAAGGTATTGATGATGTCTTGCTGCTGGTGTACCTTACATATGACTAGGATGTCTTTGGGTTTTCTGCCAGATTTCGAGACAGAGTTTCAGTGTGGAAGCTATTAAAATTATATCGCATTGAAGTTCGTACTAAGTTTCCAGCTTCAGCAAAATGTCGATCTTCGAGATACAGCGTTCTTTTGAATTTGGTATGATTTCTTCGTTGCTTCTACAACACTGTTCTGGCCTATTCTGTGTACCATTGGGAATCAGTACGATCTTTTATTAATTTATTTGGTATAAATCTTTCAATTGCCGCTGATACGGTTTCTTTGAATTTAGGCCTACGCCTAAGCAGTTAGTCGTGAAGGAGTAGAGACTATTCTCAGGGAAGGCGTCAAGCGAATTTTTATCTACTTTCTTAAATAGACAGTTGCTATGCAATTTCATTTTGCGTGTTGAAGGCAAATTTATTAGGACGCACAGCTACGCATCACGCTACAAATATAATTTGTGGCAGATTAATATGAACATGCGAGATGTTTACTTTGACAACCGAAACCTTTATACGGTATAATAACTGTTGTTTTTTCGATTGAATAAAATGGTTCAAATGGCTCTGAGCACTATGGGACTTAACATCTTAGGTCATCAGTCCCCTAGAACTTAGAACTAGTTAAACCTAACTAACCTAAGGACATCACACACATCCATGCCCGAGGCAGGATTCGAACCTGCGACCGTAGCAGTCGCGCGGTTCCGGACTGCGCGCCTAGAACCGCGAGACCACCGCGGCCGGCTCGATTGAATAAACACTTCTAATGTGAGTATGAAAGATGGTTACTATGACAATCGAAAGTAATTTTTCCGCTTGCATAACCATTTTTGAAAAACGGTAAAATAAATGGCTGGCTTTGATTTGTTAATACGGTACCGGGAAACTGCACTTCGTCTACGAAAGAAATGACTTTCATACCAATTTTTGGGCCTTTAGTGAGATACTAATCAAAAATGTGAGGTACATATCAGTTCACACAGTTTGTAGTGATATTTTTAGACTGAGACACAAATGCTAGAGAAATTTTTTCACGTAGAGGAGTAATTGACAAAGATAAAAATCACTTTAAATGACATGATAACGTCCCAGTGCCGACTGGCCGTCGAAGACCAATTATATGAATTCTTCTTGTCCCTCAAGAATGAAGCTACCAGGGACACAGTAAGCAGAATGAGTCCGCCGTACCACCAAATTCCCAGAGATTTGCCAGTGTGGTGAACTGAGTGTTTCGATAACAGTACCCTCTTGCGTCCAGTGAATCGTTAAAGTGTAATTCATTCGGTTTGTAACTTCAAATACCTTTGTGACTTAAAATTCAACCGCAGCTCTTCAAGTGCGTGTAATACAGAATGTGTGTCGCAGTGGTAAAGAAAACTTTTTAACTGACTCATCTTATCCGCTGTTGACGACACGGTTAAATGCCCTCCTGCCTCTATGGCCTCAAGTTTGAACTCTGACAATGGGAGGATATTATCATGTGTACAGGAGCAGATAACGAAAAGTAACAAAACAGAGAGTAACGTAAGGACCACGTTACCGTGAAACACAATGCAGCGGTGTTCACAATGTCGACTGCCATGATCTCGACAGACTGGACAACTACTCTCACTGGCTGCCTTGCACGTTCAACTGTGTACTCTTACGTACCGGACTGTAACGGGCTACACGTGTTACTCTCATTGCATGATCATGTATACGCGGCAGTGTTCTGCCGTTGTTAAGGTTCACGAAAAGGCAAGAGGGCATTTCAGCGTGTTTGTCCGCAATGTGTTATACGGTTAAATGAAAATATTTTCTCAGTGTGCGGCTATCATTTTACCTCCTGTTCATTTGTATTAAGTAAAAGGAAAAGCTGTCCTAACCCAAAAGGTTGGTTTGAACACAGCAGTGCTGCGTTATACACGTCCCCACTGGAGGTGCCCTGGGATTTCTCCGACCCTTTAACCAACCCACCCAGGCAGTTATAGGCGGACTACAGTTTAATCTCAATGCATGCTTGGTATTTTTCACATTGCTAAATCATCGAAATAGTTGAGAAAAGCGATAGCTAGTGTGCATGTAATCTGAATGCAATACAGTCACTTACACGCGGTCCTGTCATTTTACTGTGACCACCAGCTATGTTCGACATCTACGTACAATAACCACAAACAGTTGGCAGGTGGCAGTACTACTCTCCGTCGTCAGGCCACAAGTGGCCCATCAGGACCATCCGACCGCCGTGTCATCCTCAGCTGTGGATGTGGATAGGAGGGGCGTGTGGTCAGCACACTGCTCTCCTGGGCGTTATGATGGTTTTCTGTGCCCAGAGCCGCTACTATTCGGTCCACAATTGGCATCACGAGGCTGAGTACACCCCGAAGAATGGCAACACCGCATGGCGGTCCAGACGGTCACCCATCCAAGTGCCGTCCACACCCAACAGTGCTTAACTTTGGTGATCTGATGGAAACCGCTGCATCCAATGCGGCAAGGCCGTTGCCGGCAGTACTACTAGTGGAGGGTAAATCAGCTGTATCGGTAGAACGGAGGGGTAGGTGAGGGAGGACGTGCGAAGCAGTGCAATCCTTCTCGTAATACGGAAACGGAGTTGGCTTTCGGGCCAAGGGTGGAAGCATTTCCGAAACGGCTATGTTTGTAAATTGTTTGCCCGCTGCTGTGGCTAAAGTATGCCATACATGGATAAATGGCGTAATTTATTAACGCTTTTGAGGTCCACCACAGGCCGTAGATGACAGGGGTGAAAGACGGCTGTGAAGATGTCCATAGGCGAATAGACGTACAACGTTTGAGCAACTGACTGTCCACGTGAAGTAAGAGGCAGCTATTAGTGTCTCCACAAAGACCATTCAGCAAACGTTATTGCATATGGGCCCGTGTAGCAGGCGCCTGGTTCATGCACTCATGTTTACTGCTGTTCATCAGTGACGAAGGCTAGAATTTGTGCACGCCAATACCGCAACTATTTGTCCACCGAGTGGCGACAGGTGGCATTTTCAGATGAATCACGTTGACGTGTACGGCGTGAAACGCCTGAACACAAACACCACACGCGGAGGAGGGAGCTTTATGGTCTGAGGAATATTTTTGTGGCATTCCCTGGGTGATCTAGTCACTCCAGAAAGCACAATCGATCAATGCAAGTATCCTTGGGGACCATGTCCACCCCTATAAGCAATTTGATTTTCCTCAGCACAATGGGCTCTACCAGCAGGACTAAGCAACGTGTCACACAGCTGGCAGTGTCCGTGCGTGGTTCAGAGTGCACCAGGATGAGTTTACCGTACCCCCCTGATCATGAACTCTGCAGATTTAAATGCAATCGAGAATCTGTATGACCACATGGATCGGGCTGCTGGCGCCGTGGATCCTCAGCTGCACAGCACTGGAATTGGCATGGCTCGACAATCGCAGTCGGTACCTTCCAGAACCTCATTGTCTCTCTTCCTGCACGTCTCACAGAGGTCTGCGCTGCAAAAGGTGGTTGTTCAAGCTCCTGGCAGTCATCGCATTAATGGGACTGGACAGGGTATAACAGACTAACAAATAGAAGGAATCATTCGAAAGAAAGCCGCTGGAGATCAAGGATCCGTAAAACAAAACCGTCTCTGAAAACAGCCTGTATTAAAAGGTGTAAGTTGGTCCTGTGTGGGATTGCTAGTCCCAGTGGATAGGGAAAATTCAAGAGATACAGTTTATGACGGACAAATTAAAGACTTGCAGTTGACCAAAAACTAGCACCTGCTACTTTCCAGTATACTCTGGGGTTGCAATTCCGGTCGATAATACTGACTCTCGAAGACGACTCCTGAAGCGCGGGGTTACCTCTCCAGACCTGCGAAAACAGGATCGGTTGAACCTACCGACACCAGACTCCCCGTTGAACGTGAGATAATGCCATTGTGGCGCGTGATGTTATACGCTCGCAAACAGAGGGATACAAGAACAATGACAACGTTTATTTTTCTCCTGTACTGTACTTGGAATGTTGGTTGTGATGACACACCGGTCTGTACCGTAGCTCGAGCTCTAGGTTAGGCCGGAAAGTTATAGTCTGATTGCGAGGTGGCCAAGCCAACAACTGCAGAAATGACAGAATAGTTGAGGTGCTATAGTAAACTGTAGCGTAGCCCGTGCACTAGATTATGTTCAACATGACAATTGTGAGATTGCGAAGCCAATGAATGTCACATCATAACAGTAAGTCTTGTTATGGTGTGTATTTTACGCATAATGGAATTCGAAGAGTGATGTAAGTCCGCTACCCTGATGACGTCATACTTCAATGCAGACGACTAGTGTTAGGAGATTCATTATTTCCAGAAAATCAAAATATTTCGGATACAAGACCCAAAAAGGTATTGGAGAACTGTAAAAAACACGTACACGAAAAGATCTCCCAACGAAAATATAGCTGCGAGGAATCAGAATGAAAAAGCAAGTGAAGAGCTTGCAGTGCTCGAGAAGCGAGAAACGGAACGATCAGAAGGATCCACGTTAGAGACGAGCAGTTTCTCACAAGGGAACCTCCCCATCGCACCCCCCTTAGATTTAGTTATAAGTTGGCGCAGTGGATAGGCCTTGAAAAACTGAAAACAGATCAATCGAGAAAACAAGAAGAAGTTGTGTGGAACTATGAAAAAATAATCAAAATATACAAACTGAGTAGTCCATGCGCACGATATGCAACATCAAGGAGAGTTTGAGCTGAGGAGCGCTGTGGTCCCGTGGTTAGCGTGAGCAGCAGAGGAATGAGGGGTCCTTGGTTGAAGTCTTCCCTCGAGGGAAAATTTTAATTTTTTATTTTTAGACAATTATTATCTGTCCGTCCGTCCGTCCGATGCGAGGTAACTGCGCCGTAGTATGGGGACGCTACACCTAAACAAACATCGAAACACACGACGTCAGTCGACTGCAGCGCACGGAAGAGAGAGTATTCCTGCTAACGAGGCTCCCTGGCTGGCAGTTGAGTGTTCGCTACTTTGGACGAGAGTGCATTAAATACGTGAGATGTATTCCGTGGGCAATGTGAATCCAGCAAATATAGCTCGCGACCTCAATAACAAGGTCAATGAATATTTTCCTTGCCGGCCGGGGTGGCCAAGCGGTTAAAGGCGCTACAGTCTGGAACCGCGCGGCCGCTACGGTCGCAGGTTCGAATCCTGCCTCGGGCATGGATGTGTGTGATGTCCTTAGGTTAGTTAGGTTTAAGTAGTTCTAAGTTCTTGGGGACTGATGACCTTAGAAGTTAAGTCTCATAGTGCTCAGAACCATTTTTGAATATTTTCCTGTGGAGGAATCGGTTGACCTATGACCTTGCGATCAAATGTTTTCGGTTCCCATTGGAGAGGCACGTCCTTTCGTCTACTAATCGCAAGGTTTTGCGGTGCGGTCGTAAAACACATACACTAAAGTTATTACAGTGAACAGAGACATCAATGAACGAACGGACAGATCATACCTTTGCAAAAATAAAGAAAGTAAACTTTTCACTCGAGGCAAGACTTGAACCAAGGACCTCTCGTTCCGCAGCTGCTCACGCTAACCACGGGACCACGGCGCTCCGCAGCGTGCTCTCTCCTTGATGTTGCCTATCTTTCGCATAGACTACTCAGTTTGTGTATTTTGCTTATTTTTTCATAGTTCCACACAACTTCTTCCTGTTTTCTCGATTGATCTGTGTTCAGTTTTTCAAGGCCTATCCACTGTGCCAACTAAATCTGAGGGGGGTGCGATGGGGAGGTTCCCTTGTCAGTGGAATTTGGACTCACTCCCAGTAGAGTTAAAATTCACGTCCTGTACTCCATGATTTAGAACCTGAACCATATGGTACTTTTTCGTATTTAACCTGGAAACGCTAGGGTCATTGCGACGTCTCTTACATCTAAACGGTTTCTATGTGAGCATCTTCACGAGATTTTTATTGAAAGTACCTTCATCTCAATACCTCCGGCACCCCAATTTACGACACTGTTAGTAAATTTCCACCGGTATAAAAAGATTGAGCATCTGAGTGCGTTCATATCCGCCATGGTTTACGTATTTTTCATATTTTATACTAATCTTGTCTGCTAACTATCCGATTCAGATGCTCTTGTGCGAAGCCCATTAAGGTTAGCTGCTTCTTTGAGTCTCACACTCACGTTTACAATGTGTCAGTGCCATTTTCCACTGTACCTGTCCTTTCCTTTCCCTCCTGGAATAAAAAAACTAATGAATATGTGTGTGCACAGTTACGAATTCTATGTGCATAGCCGTGGGAGTAGTGTGATCTGCTTCTGTTACAGTAGGACCGGCTTCAGTAGATAGTTGGCGGGCAGCAAAGAGCTATTTGTTTGTCTTCCTGGGACCTTCAGTGTAGGTTGGCGCAAGGCAGCTGGCCTGCTCTCTCGTCACTTCCGTTCGACGGATAAATCTCGCTCTCATTGGGGGAGGAGCTCTTTACTGTTCACTGGGAGCTTGGTAAGATCGGTTGCACGTGAGAGCTCCTCCTCCATAGTTCAGTTAATGTCTGTATTTGTGTATGTCTGCTTTTCTCTTGTAGCTTTGTAGTATCTTAGCTTCAGTGGTGAATTTTATTCAGTAATGCGATTCCTGAATACTTTGAAACTTAGGTTTAGTGGGCTGCTGTTTGCGTTACTCAACTGCTTGAACACGTGGAGGTGTGTCGAAGTAGGTAACGATTCATTTCAATCACCTTCTCGTTTTGCTATTCGAGAGTGCATTTGTGTTTCATGTTACCACTGTGAATTTGCCACTGATTTTTCAATCTATTTTATCCTCAAGCTTCTACTGTTCAGTACTTACCGCTGTTCGTTACCAGAGTGTGTTAGTATTCATGTTTAAGGGACTCTATGTCTCACACCTTGTTACCTTTGGCCGGCCGCGGTGGCCGAGAGGTTCTATGCTCTTCAGTCCGGAACCGCGCGACTGCTACGGTCGCAGGTTCGAATCCTGCCTCGGGCATGGATGTGTGTGATGTCCTTAGGTTAGTCAGGTTTAAGTAGTTCTACGTTCTAGGGGACTAATGACCTCGGCTGTTAAGTCCCATAGTGCTCAGAGCCATTTGAACCATTTGTTACCTTTGCGACAAATTCAGTGCAATTCCAATCCGATTATCCTGAAATTCCTGTTTGTTTGTTATTTGCCCTTGCCCATTACCACCATGTGCTCAAGTTCTGGTTTGAGGACTTTTTGTGCCCTAACTTCCGTAATCGTATTTCAATGAAATATGTTTTTATTTCATATTTTGATCTTCTTGTAAGTATTTAAACAGAAATTTTACGTTTTCATTTCGTGTGTTAAAATCGAGGGAGCAGCACCTCTTCCCTGCCACCTTGCACTCATAATGGAGGACCTTTGTTCTTTTCTCCTTGTGTAAACATCAATAACTGCATGTGGATGTTAAGTGCGTGTACAGTCAACCAATCCTTTGATTATTTCCGTCCCATAAACAACGAATTTAGCAACAGACTCAGCAATAAGGTTTAAGACTTATCAAGTATGGAACTTAAGATACCACAGGTATCAGCAATCGTCATATTTCATTTTGTTTTCAAGTGTTTCAAATAATATATCGAATTTAATAAAGGTTCATTTTACATACAACTGCATTTAGGCCAGGGGCGGCTAAGATTTCTGCTCGTGCGCCGATCCCGAGCATGGAGTGCCCAAGCGCTCAGCCTCTGGGCCATGTTACCACTAAATCTGAGGGCTGGGGGGGGGGGGGGGGGGGGGTGCAATGGGGAGTTCCGCGCGTGAGTACAGAGAACGAACTGAACTCAGAATCTTCAGCCGCTGCCGCTCCTGCCTTCCGTATTCACCCTACTTGAATTTGGTGACTATGGGCCGGCGTTGCAAATACCGATGCGGCAGGGACGCAATGTTAGTAAACTCACTTCTGGTTGATGGTTCAAATGGCTCTGAGCACTATGGGACTTAACATCTCAGGTCATCAGTCCCCTAGAACTTAGAACTACTTAAACCTAACTAACCTAAGGACACCACACACATCCATGCCCGAGGCAGGATTCGAACCTGCGACCGTAGCGGTCGCGCGGTTCCAGACTGAAGCGCCTAGAACAGCTCGGCCACCCCGGCCGGCTCAATTGGTAAGAGCTGATGATAGGTTTCGAGTGTGGCACAGACCCGGCCAAACTCACTTCTGGAGCCAGAATCACCGTTTTAATATTTCGCAGCCAGCAAGTTGAGTTTATCATGCACTTAGGCGATATTCCTAGCGTTTACACCTATTTTTCTGTCTTCTCTATGTAATTCGCTAATCACTCATCTGTACCAAGTTTAGATTTTGCAATTATGATACCCGTATCCAGTTACTGAATTATGTAAATTGAAAGTTAAGGGGGGAAGAAACGAAAGGAAAAGAAAGAAACTCATTGTATCACTACATCATCAGTGCTTTGCAAAACTACGCAGCAAAAAATAAGACTACAACTATCTGTGTATAATGAAGAAAGAAACAAAGACGTGCTAGCATACGGCTTTTCCTAATGTAGACGTAAAACCAAGTAAATATTGCCGCAAGTAAAGGCCAACAAAATGTTAACGAACTGATTTGCTTTTTTAAAAACAAATTAAATTGTAAATATCTTTAATTTGAGACTGCTGATGATGCTTTACTTTGATAAAGCGAAACGTTTCTGGACAGAAAAAACACGCATTTTCTTGTAGTTGTAACGATGGAACAAAAACACTCAGGAATAGTAAAGCAAATACGGATAATATGGCCACACAAATGAAGAAACTCATTTGCTGATGTTTTACGATAATAAATCTGATTGTTATAGTGACCACTTATCTCTGTGAAAACAGTTGAGCCCTCCTCGCACTAATACATATATGTGCATGATGTGGTACCCTTACCTTCATGCTTTATTGGGCCATCCCTAATAATTATCATTTCAGTAACACGTTTCCACTGTGTGACTATCATTTCCTTAAAATTTGCAGGATCATACGGAGTGCTTCCCTTCTTTCAAAGTCACCAGAGATCGGACTGTAGCAGCATAGGGGCATGCTAAAGGGCACAACCATCACCGCACATTTGGAAATCACGAGGGATTCTTTCCGCTGATTCCGTGCCATGTCTTCTTCCACAATGCTCGACGCCCCTGTCTGTCACTGCACGGTATCTGCCTGGTCTTTGTTCAACTGTAGTTGTTCCTTCGCATATCCACTTCACAATCGCTTCGCCAACAGTCAGGCAGCTTTAGAAGGGTTAAAGCGTCACTCATGGATTTGCTGCTCATGTGACAGCCAATGACTAGCCCACGTTTGAAGTAACTGATATCCCCTGACTGATCATTCTACTATTACCGGTTACCTACTGACAGCGCAGTACTTCCCGCCACCTTTTATACTGGCTATTCCGTGTCTGGTGATATCTGTTGGTCAATTCTGCATTATGTAGGGGTATCCGGATACTTCTGATCACATTCTGATCCCTGAGGCATGAAGAAATGTTCAATTTTGTAGTAGTTACCCGGCGTTCAGATATAAAGGGTAGCTGCGAATACAAAAAAAATAAGCAGTCGCGGACAGCCGATGGGGAGCAGGCGATGGCGTGATGAACCATCCCTGTTTCTTCTTCTCTTACTATCAAATCTATTCATCAAGAATCAGAAGAGATTACGGGCGGGAAAAGCGTGCTACTTCTCACTGAATAGATTACTTTCATCACGGACATTGTCTAGGAATTTAAAGATTAGAATATACAAAACTATTATTCTACCAGTTATGCTGTATGGGTGTGAGACTTGGTCTCTCACTGTGCAAAATGAAAAGCCGTTTCGAGTATTTGAAAACAAAATTTTGAGGAAAATTTTCGGAGCCAAAAGGGATGACATTAGCGGAGAGTGGCGAAAACTGCATAACGAAGAGGTTCACGAACTCTATTCAAGCCCTGACATAATCAGTATTATTAAATCACGTAGGCTGCGATGGGCGGGTCACGTAGCTCGAATGGATGAGGGCAGGGCTGCGCGCAGAGTACTGGTAGGGCACCTAGAGGGAAAACGTCCTGTGGGGACACCGAGGCGTAGATGGGAGGACAATGTGAAGGCTGATTTGAGGAGCCTCGGTATTGAAGGTGAATGGAAGGAAATAGCCCAAGACAGGGACAGATGGCGAAAATACGTTGCTGCGGTAATGGACTCTCGAGTCCGGTATGACCAGTGAGTAAGTAAGTAAGTAGTCACTCAGGAATTACGTGGCTTAAGCAGGATAGTCCAGCGTGCAAAGGTGTACGTAGCCAGTCTTCGGACTAAACCACAACAACAGCTACTGCAGTCGTGTCACATCCCAGTGGCACCACCTTGCGGACGTTTGTAAAAGCTGTGAAATGCGAGCCTGTTGCGTAGCTCCAAAGACAACATTGTTGTTTTCCATCGAGAGGCTTTTCTGTTTATGGAAACGGTGGCTGATTGCGCCGCAAAATGGAAAGTTGCGCCAGTGGGCGGAAGCAGCTGGCAGCAGTTCCGACGTGTCTGGCCGGAGCTGAGCAGTGGGCAGCGAGCAGTGAGCGGCCCTAATGACGCTCGCTCTGCCCCGCCCCTCTCTCGGCCAGCAGCCACGTCCATTACCCTCGCCTCCTCGCAGCTCTCCTTTCACAGACGACTCCTTTTCTTTTTCTCCCCCCCCTCCCCTCCCCCAGTCCCCCGACTTCTGTCGACTTCCTCCACCGCCTCTCATTTGCCTGAGATAAACATTACATCTCACTCCGCGCCTCGAGTTTATCAGCAGACATAACATCCCGTGTCATCCTCCCCGGCGGAGTGCCGCCTCCGGCGGGGGCGATAAGAACCAGTAGAGCCCTGCTCTGCTGTGCCCACCCCTCCGCCCCTCACCCCCCTTTCCCCCCGCCATCCCTCTTCCCTCACCGTGTTCCACACAGCTTCTCACCAGCTGAGTGCAGCGCGCTTACCCTGCTCTTGTTCCGCACGGAACCGTACAGCGCTAGTTGAAAGAAGTAAGGGAGATTAGCGTTTAGCGTCCCTCCGAAGACAGGTTCGCTAGAGACTACGCACGCACCTGCATTGGGGAAGGAAATCGGCCGTGTCCTTTACAAAGGAATCATCCCGGAATTTGCCTTTAGCAATTTAAAGAAACTACAGGAAACCTATATCTGGATGGCTGATGGGGATTCTAACGCCCGTCCTCCAAATGCGAGTCCAGTGTGTTACCACTGTGCAATCTCGCTCGATACGAAACGTCTTAAGTTCTCGCCGGTGTAGGCGCAAAGCTGCAGTTCGGACACCCGGCCTGACCGCTATTTTATGTGCGTCGAAGCGAAGAAAAAATTACTCGTCAGGATACGGTCTCGAAACCGAGCGTACTACGAATGTTTCGAAATTATACGTCTCCCAATGACATTACATAAAATCCATCATGAAACGTAATAATAAGCGCTCAGTATTAGGATAGGTGGAGGAAAGCCCTGCAATTTTCAATTTTTCTAATAATGCGGTCAGTGAGGGGTATATTTTCCCGCGATTTCAAATTAAAGTTATAGGTAGGGTTGTTACCTATATTATATCTCAGTCTTATTATCAATTACAGAGAAATTTACAGTTTACCTAAAACAAAAATAGGGTAAAGCCCCGCAGTGCGGGTCTTTGCCCCATTTGAGATAAACGTCGATAAAAATGGATGACTGCATAATAAAACCACTTGAAATAACACTTTGTAACACAGTTATATTGTAGTCAGGCTACAATTCTCAAGGCTGTCAATTCAACTAAGTACCTGGGTGTTAAAATTACAAACAACTTTAGTTGGAAAGACTACATAGATAATATTGTGGGGAAGGCGAGCCAAATGTTGCGTTTCATTGGCAAGACACTTAGAAGATGCAACAAGTCCACTAAAGAGACAGCTTACACTACACTCGTTCGTCCTCTGTTAAAATATTGCTGCGCGGTGTGGGATTCTTACCAGGTGGGATTGACGGAGGACATCGAAAGGGTGCAAAAAAGGGCAGCTCGTTTTGTATTATCACGTAATAGGGGAGAGAGTGTGGTAGATATGATACGCCAGTTGGGATGGAAGTCATTAAAGCAAAAACGTTTTTCGTTGTGGCGAGATCTATTTACGAAATTTCAGTCACCAACTTTCTCTCCAAATGCGAAAATATTTTGTTGAGCCCAACCTACATAGGTAGGAATGATCATCAAAATAAAATAAGAGAAATCAGAGTTCGAACAGAAAGGTTTAGATGTTCGTTTTTCCCGCGCGCTGTTCGGGAGTGGAATGGTAGAGAGATAGTATGATTGTGGTTCGATGAACCCTCTGCCAAGCACTTAAATTTGAATTGCAGAGTAATCATGTAGATGTAGATGTAGATATTGAACTGAAATCTCTCGTACATTTAAATGTAATGCTTAAATATACTTTTACAGAAGTAATGATTTCTTCTCCACGAAGGATTATTTGCGTAACCTGAAACAATTCAATTACTGAGGCTATACTATACAGATATCAAATAAATAGTGTGCTTCGTTGGATCCTCTGATTCGTCCCTGAAGTCTCAGGCTCTTGTACTTCCTCTTCTTCGTATGTTTCTTCCCCATTCAGGAAGTCCGTATCTGTATCTGAGCTACTGTCATGACTTTAGAAGCCTGAATCTGATTCTGAAGAATAATATGCCCGCTGTTTCATCTGTTTTCTTCATTTTTTGGCATTGATGTAATGAAACGCACTTTAGGTCATTCTGTTTCTGTGGCACGCACTTTTTTTTCCTTGGCACGTCTTTCCTTTTCAGCGCCAAGTTTTTCTGTTCTTTTGCATTCTTTTTACATTTGTTCTTTATTGGGAGTAGACGTTAGACGCACGGATCACAATGTTTTTGTTTTGGACAGCGGAATAACATATTCAGGCGAGATAATTTCACGCAATGTGTGTTGAATGTCATTTTTTGTGGGATATCACTGAATTATTGTCGTCACTTTGTTCAAACTCTGGAGGTTTACCCCAAAACACCTGCGGGGATTTGCTCCGTTTCCTCACAAATGCGTCATCATTGATTTTGCCGACCAAAAGGAACATTAAATCCCAGGCGAAAGTGAAGATTAAACGTGGTAGTGTCAACGAGTAATTGTATGATTCTTCTTTTCAAACCCTTTATTATACACTGATCTACTAAAACATGAGAAAAGTTATATGTAAGCAGTAAAAAACAGACTTACAATAAGACAAACCTTCCACATGGTGGTCAACTCCTGAATCAATGTCAGACAATTCAAAAACGCGGTCTGGGCTTTTATAACAGGCAAGGTTTTACCCCCACCTACCCTCCTCAGTGAATATTATCCGATCAGTCACAAAAGTTTCGAGAGTGGATTAATAAAAAATAGATCATAGTTAAGATGTGCAGTGCCCTCCCCCTCAATTCTTTTGGGTAATGTTTCAGAAAATTGGTGTTAATCGATATAATTAAAAACCGTGTTATTACCTTTATGGGGGGACAGAAGGCAGTTTTTATCCCTAGTCTACCTATGCTATTGCACCCCTAGAATAGGTACACTTTTCAGAAGAATTATAAATGTTAAAGGAGTGACATTATTTCTGAATATAGATAACAAACATGCCTGCATTTATGAACAAAATGCTTAATATAGATTTGAATTTTTTTATTCTTTCACTAATAAAATTTCACTTTTTTATTGCATTAATTATTACAAAACAATTTATGTTGGGTTGGTGATTCTTAATTTACTTATAATAACTTCTTACCATCCTGAGTACAAACCGACAATATTTTATATTTCTAACCCAATTAGTTTAGAAAATAATGGTACCTGAAAGTAAAAAAATGTAGTTTTGGGAAAAATGAATTTAAAGTTTAGTATTGCAATTTTAGTATAGTTAATGATGAGAATTACTTACCACTAATATTTTCCTGCATCATACTTAGCCTCATATGAATCTCACTAATCTTCTTCTCTTCTCTGAGTCACATTTCTTTTCTGCCTAGCTTCTTTCCTGCATTGTAAATTACCAATTTCTGCCTTGCAAATTCTCTCTTTAACCATTTGCACTAAGGATTTTGCAGTGTTCCGCCAGATTTTATGCCCAATCTTCCAAAAATCCAGTTCTCTTGTTACATCGTCACTGAAGCATAAAATAGCATCATAAACACAATATTTGAGGGTTGTAATCTGAACAAAAATAGTTTTCGGTAACTAGATCGAAATGATAGAATTCACACATTCATTTACATTTTGCGTTTTTCCATGAAGACATTTCTTCAACAAAGTATCTTTACAAAGATCTATTAATACAGGTTTAATTTCATTCATTACTGCAACATCACTTCCAAAAATTTTATTGTAAATGATAAATTTTGCAGGTGGAATGAAAATAATGCACATACGAGTTTGCCTTACTCAATCCGTTTACCAATAGATCTGAGACAATGTTATTCTCATACAAATTATTATTTGCCATTTATGATGTAATTATTGTAGCAACTGCACCATATTTTGTGCAATACAACATCAGGTTTGACACACTCCCTTTGCGAAAACACTGATTCTCTGCCAAGGATACGTCACCACCACAAATTTCGCACACAGTATTTTTGGAAACGAAATGACAGAGCATGCTGAAGTTCACCCTCCACAATATTTGCCGGCTGTAGTGGCCGAGCGGTTCTAGGCGCTTCAGTCTGGAACCGTGTGACCGCTGCGGTCTCAGGTTCGAATCCTGCCTCGGGCATGGATGTGTGTGATGTCCTTAGGCTAGTTTAGGTTTAAGTAGTTCTAAGTTCTAGGGGACTGATGACCTCAGAGCCATTTGAACCATTTTTGAACCACAATATTTCCAAACGAGGGTTCATCTCCACAGGCTGACTTGAAGACACTGCAATTTCTTTCTTGAGGTGCTGATTATCTTTACGTCTAACATACTTGGTTCCTTTGACCCACTAACGCCCTTTACGTTTACGTATTTATTTCCTCTGAATTTTAATTTAGGCGAGAATTTCTTTATTCGCGGCATTTTATGAACACATGCAAAACCAGAGAAAATATAAATCAACACTAAATTCACGCGCAACTAACTTCACTGAGTACAATCAACAGCGTTCGGAAACAATAACAAACACGATAGTAGCGATGAGTATCAATAATAGATACAGGGCAGGAAACCTTGATACGATAAAGCAATAGAAGCAGGAAATAATGTTCAAGGAATAAAAGAAACCTGTCCATTATCTCGGCATGGTGCAAAACGAAGGCGTGGCATTTAAAAGCCAGATCGCATAGAGCGTCAGTAAAACTATCATAAACCACGAAAAAATTGTCGAATTTATATGAAACAAAAACTGTTTTACGTTGGAAATAGTATTTCAAATACGCAAAAATCTAAAAATCGTTATTTTTTCAGCCCATTTGTCTTCGGTCTCCCATTAACGCAACTTGCTCATAAAATATAATCCCTACTGAATCTAAGACAACGGGACATAAAAAGGGAGAAGTAATTACCCAGCAGCAAAGTACATTAATAATTCATAGTTCATATTAGAGTGACGGCGGAAGTAAACAGTTATTTGCAGTGTGTAGCATTTACTATGCATCAAGAGCTAATGTACAAGTACCCCTGAGAGGAAAACATGCTTTATACAAAGCGTTATAAGGACTAACATAGTCACAGTCAAATGACCAATACCTTCCCACAGTAAAACGCGCGCGCGCACACACACACACACACGCACACACACACACACACACACACACAAAGAGAGAGAGAGAGAGAGAGAGAGAGAGAGGCAAACAAACAATCACTTAATACTGGTTGATGCAGTGCGTTAATAACTGAATCTTGTAGAACGGTCAAGGCAATGTGGAAACCATTTCACTTACGACAGAGGGTAACATAGTGCATATGTGTGTCCTTCCTCAGGTGGCTACTTGCTTCATTCCCGTGGCTTTTCAGGGCTAATATCTTGTGCGACACAATGTTTCTCCAAGAACTTAAATCACCTCCAGTTTTACTACAATAAACATTTATAAACCCAACCAATTTAATAGTCGCACCCTTAGTGCTACTTCGTAACAAAGCGTACATTACAAATCCGATTGACGCTGCACTGTCTCCACACATCAGCACTCCACATTAAAAGACATATTCCACTTATTTTACGTCACATCGTCTTCGCACATAAAAGAAAACTACTTTTACATCAAGCATTTCAGCCTCATTTGCTCCCTGAATTGCCTTCGCACAGAAAGCTAAACTGGAGTGCACTGAACCGCCAAAGAAACTGGTATAGGCATGGGTATTCAAATACAGACATGTATAAAGAGGCACAATACGGCGCTGCGGTCGGCAACGCCGATATAAGACAGCAAGTGTCTGCCGCGGTTGCTACTGTTGCTACAGTGGCAGGTTATCAAACCGAGCGAGGTGGCGCAGTGGTTAGCACACTGGACTCGCATTCGGGAGGACGACGGTTCAATCCCGTCTCCGGCCATCCTGATTTAGGTTTTCCGTGATTTCCCTAAATCGCTTCAGGCAAATGCCGGGATGGTTCCTTTGAAAGGGCACGGCCGATTTCCTTCCCCATCCTTCCCTCACCCGAGCTTGCGCTCCGTCTCTAATGACCTCGTTGTCGACGGGACGTTAAACACTAATCTCCTCCTCCCTCCTCCTCCAGGTTATCAAGATTTAAATGAGTTTGAACGTAGTGTTATAGTCGACGCACGAGCGATAGAACACAGCATCTCCGAGGTAGTGATGAAGTGCGGATTTTCCTGTATGACTATTTCACAAGTGTACAGTGAATATCAGAAATCCGATAAAACATCAAATCTCCGACATCGCTGTGGCCGCAAAGAGATCCTGCAAGAACGGGACCAACGACGAGTGAAGAGAATCGTTCAACGTGACACAAGTGCAACCCTTGCGCAGATTGCTGCAGATTTCAATGCTGGGCCATCAACAACTGTCAGCGTGCGAACCATTCAACGAAACATAATCGATATGAGCTTTCGGAGCCGAAGGCCCATTCGTGGACCATTGATGACTGCACGACACAAAGCTTTACGCCTTGTCTGGGCCCGGCAACATCGACACTGGACTGTCGATGACTGGAAACATGTTGACTGGTCGCACGAGTCTCGTTTCCAATTGTATCGAGCGGATGTACGTGTTCGGGTATGGAGACATCCTCATGAATCCATGGACCCTGCATGTCAGCAGGGGACTGTTAAAGCTGATGGAGGCTCTGTAATGGTGTGGGGCGTGTGCAGTGGGAGTGATATAGGACCCTGATTCGTCTAGATACGACTCTGAAAGGAGACACGTACGTAAGCTTCCTGTCTGATCACCTGCATCCATCCATGTCCACTGTTGCATCCCGACGGACTCGGGAAATTCCAGTAGGACAATGCGACGCCTCACACGTCCAGAATTGCTACGGAGTGGCTCCAGCAACACTCTTCTGAGTTTAAACACTTCGCTGGCCACCAAGCTTCCCAAACATGAACATTATTGAGCATATCTGACATGCCTTGCAACGTGCTGTTCACAAGAGATCCAGCCCTCTCGTGCTCTTACTGATTTATGGACAACCCGTCCGCAGCTCGTGGTCGCGCGGTAGCGTTCTCGCTTCCCGCGCCCGGGTTCCCGGGTTCGATTCCCGGCGGGGTCAGGGATTTTCTCTGCCTCGTGATGACTGGGTGTTGTGTGATGTCCTTAGGTTAGTTAGGTTTAAGTAGTTCTAAGTTCTATGGGACTGATGACCATAGATGTTAAGTCCCATAGTGCTCAGAGCCAATTTATGGACAACCCTGCAGGATTCATGGTGACAGTTCCCTCCATCACTACTTCAGACATTAGTCGAGTCCATGCCACGTCGTGTTGCGGCACTTCTGCGTGTTTGCGGGGACCCTACACAATATTAAGCAGGTGTATCAGTTTCTTTGGCTCTTCAGTGTATATCGCTTTGCGCCACAATGTCCCCCCAAATGCTACATTACATCGCGCAAAAAATAAATAAATAAAGAAAATAAAATAAAATAAAAACGTGAAACTAACGATTTATCCAGTTATGCTTGGCTGTCTGCCAAGTATATCTACTAATGAAACTATATAAGTTTACATAAAATAATGTCTTCACAAAAGTCGTTTCTCTCGTATTGCAAATAAGTTAAACAAATTTTTGGATCATTAACAAATTTTCCCAAATACATTCTCATTACAGAGTTAGAAAACGCATTACGTAAGATGAACGTAGCTCAGTATTATATGCACGTCTCTGGAATGGATATTATTTCTTGTTTTGACTGACAGTCTCACGCACATCTGAAAATTATGTTTCTCCAGCCATATATGGCGCAGGCATTCATTTGCAATTTGTAACGCGACACGATTCCTTGATGCTGTACTGATAGAGGTTTTAATGCGTCAGTCTCCCTCCGTTGGGAACAACGGACAGAACGTTGATACGACCATGTGAAACTGTCAGCAAAGCCCTTCATTGGAACGTTGTTCAACTCGCGCGTCATATTAGCTTGAATGTCGATTACGTCGTCAAAGCGTTCACCCTTCGTATGAACGTCTGCACCTTACGCTTTGAGGTAGGTTCTTATTGACAACGCCAAGTCCCATCCGGTCGCACTGCCAGTCTGGATCGGGCTGCTGAGCACATCACAGTTCTGAACGACTCACAGACACGCATCGCTTTGGGAGTGTTCGCCGCTCACGCGCTACTGTTTACAATCTCATTGATAATAGTAAAATCAGAACTGGGGACAAAAAAAGAAATAAAGCGAAGCTGAAAGGCATTGCTTCCGATGGTGTTGTATATATTGTATACGACCCGTCTCTCCCAAAATAGCTTACCCCTACTCTTTCAGAATTTCGAACTACTTACACCATTTTACACTGTCGACGCTTTTTCCAGGACGACAAATCCTATGAACGTGTCTTGATTTTTCTTTAGTCTTGCTTCCATTATTAACCGCAACGTCAGAATTGCACCTCTCGTGCCTTGACCTTTCCTAAAGCCAAACTGATCGTCATCTATCGCATCCTCGACTTCCTTTTCCATTCTTCTGTATATTATTCTTGTAAGCAACTTGGATGCACGAGCTGTTAAGCTGATTGTGCTCTTACCGTCTTCGGACCTGTGTGGATGATGCTTTTCCGAAAGTCAGATGGTAAGTCGCCAGACTCATACATTATACACACCAACGTGAATAGTCGTTTTGTTGCTGCTGCGGTCGCAGGTTCGAATCCTGCCTCGGACATGGATGTTTGTGATGTCCTTAGGTTAGTTAGGTTGAAGTAGTTCTAAGTCTAGGGGACTGATGACCTCAGATGTTAAGTCCCATAGTGTTTGGAGCCATTTGAACTCGTTTTGTTGTCACTTCTTCCAATGATTTCAGAAATTCTGATGGAATGTTATATATCCCTTCTGCCTTATCTGATCTTAAGTCCTCTAAAGCCCTTTTAACTTCTGATTCTAATACTGGATCCCCTATCTCTTCTATCTAATTCTCTCACACCAGACAAATCTTGCCTCTCATAGAGAGAGACTTTCAATGCATTCTTTCCACCTATCCGCTCTCTCCTCTGCAATTAACAATGGAATTACCGTTGCACTCTTAATGTTATCACTCGTGCTTTTAATGTCATGACTTTTGACTTTCCTGTTTGCTGAGTCTGTCCTTCCGACAATCATTTCTTTTTCGATGTCTCCACATTTTTCCTGCAGCCCTCCCCCCAAACCTGTTCCCATTACGCAGGTGTTTACATCAATATATGATTACTTGCTATTGGTAATGCCAGAAATTTGTGCCTTTTGTTGAAACACACCTATTTGTGTTTATCCAGCCACCAAATTATGTTTCTTGCACATCATCATCATCATCATTGTTATTATTGTTATTATTATTATTATTATTATTATTACACCTGATACCATTTTTTGTTTTATAAAGGATAATCTGTGGTTATGTTACCACACAGTGGAATCTGTTCACCATTGTAACTCTGCTTAGCTATCATCCTGCTCTTATTATTATGTTAGTAATGCACCCTATGGCATTATTACATTATTATTGCCTCTTAAGCACCATATTTTGACTATTGATCTTTACAAACATACTGTAAATTCAGTGTGACAAGAAATTTTTTTTCTTGTCATGACAAATAATTTTTAACCATGTACCAATTCCCCCCCTCTAACCCCCCTCATCTTTCCACCCCCTTTCCCTATACATTTCCTAATCCTCGATTCCCGCCCCCCTAGCCTCATTACCTCCTTTCCTCCTTCACCACCCCCAATACAGCCGCCCTTTCCCCCTATGCTTCCATCCTTCCACCCCCACCGCTGGTTTTTGGATTGGTTGTTCTGTGGTGTGTACAATAATATTTTGTATGGCTAGGCTTGGATTGATTAGTGAATGGTATGAATAGGGTGTAAATAAAAAGATCATCGTGTACAGTGAGCGAGCTCATCGACTGTCATGAAGTATTGAGCGCCTTGTAGCATATAGTGAGCCTAGAAGGATCACAAATGTTTGTTAGCATTATGTTTTTCCATACATGTAATTTATATTTATGAAATGCCTCATATCTTTGTATATGATTCAGGTGTAAAGATTTACCTTTGTGATTCCCATAGTGCACAGTATGAATTTTAAATTGTCTAAGAAATTTCATGAGATTAATTTCAAAATATTTCAATATATCGCCGGTTGATACAATGGTTCCACCTGACATATACAGGGTAAGTCACAAGGGCCTCACTTTAGCCTATGTGAGGTCGTCGGCGTGTAATTTCAACTCTATTTGTGCCATGGATGTTGTACTTTTGCCCTTTTATTCATTTGACAACCTACCTGGGAGAATTCTGTTTTATAAATGATAAACTATGTGGAGTGTTTTAATGTGTTTACATTTGTTCTCGAAATGTCGACCACTTATATATGATAACATATACCCAAATGTATGTAAAAGTTTTAGGGCTCTGTCCTTTCCCATCTCCTCTACCTCCTGTACATGGCAGATATGCCCCAATCCCCCCTCCCCCTCCAGTACAGCTCCTGCAGTATGCCGATGACACCGCCTTGCTTGATCTCGCTTCTACCCTTCAACAGTGCCAACGCCTTCTTCAGAATCACCTTGATATTTTTGCCACATGGTGTAACCAGTGGCTCCTGAAAATTAATCCTTCCAAGACCCAGGCAATCACTGTGGGTCATACCACTCGCTCCTTCTGGCTCCTTGATTTCTCCCTTACCACTGGCGCCCATCTTGTCCACCTCTCCCCCACCCTCACCTACCTTGGCCTCACCATTGACCGTCACCTCACCTGGATTCCTCATCTCCACTTTATCCAATCCAAAGCCCACAACCACCTCTGACTCCTCAAACTCCTCTCTGGCCAGACATGGGGGTTGAACCCCTCTACCATCCTCCATACATACAAATCCTTAATCTGCACTATCCTCTGTTATGCCAGTCCCGCCTGGATATCTGCATCTCCCCACATTCTATAAGTCCCTCCAGAACCTCAAGTGCCATGCACTCCACCTCACCTTCCGTATACGCCTCTCTTCCCCCACACGGATCCTCTATGACCTGATTCCATTCTCCCATCTGCTCCTTTTCCTCTAACATATCTGTGTCCTCTACACCTCCCGCCGCCTTGATCCCCCTCATACCCTGGTTGCTCCTCTCTTCTCCAACCCCCACCCTCTGCCCCACCTTAACCGTTGTATCCTCCCTACCCTCCACCACTACACCCTTCATCTCCTTTCCCAAGGTGGCTTCTGTCGACTCCCTCTTCCGGATGATGGCCTCTCGCCCTCCATTTATCCCCCCTATCAACTCTGATCCTTTTCCTGGGCTCCCTTTCCCCTCCTTCCATCCTGTATTTTCCCCACCTACCCTCTCTCTGCCTCTCTTCTCTCCCCCGAGTCCTTTTTGCTGTCCCCTCCACTGCCTTTCCAACTCCTTCTCGCTTCCGCCCAGCCCCTCCTTTTTCTATGTCCCCTCCCTCCATCGGCTCCTCCCTTTCTTCCTTTCCTCTCCTCCCCTCCCCCTTTTACCCCTCATCGATCTGGGTAGTCCCACCCCCACCCCCCATCTGCCACTGTGTCGCCTGTATAGTGCTGTGTTAAGTGAGTGTTCAGTTTAGTGCGTCCCCTGTCGCTAGTTGTGTTTTTTTTTATCTCCTGCGAACAGAAACCAGACTGTTGCCGTGTTTTTTAATTGTACCTGTTTATTTACTCTGTGTTTTAATCAGATCGCCGATCGTTTTGTTTTTATATTTTTCTTCGTATCTTTTTCTCCGTGTTTCAGTTTTATAACAGTCGCCACCTTTTCGCCTGCTTTTGTTTTTTTTATCTCTCCTAATTCTGTTTTTTAACTTTCCTGTAGGCTGCAGAGCGGCGTATTGTGCTGCTGCCAGCCTGCCTCCTCTGGGGGGGTGGGGGGGTGGGGGGGGAGGGGTAATCGAAATCCAATAAAGAAAAAAAAAAGTAAAAGTTATTGTAAAATTTGGGTCATCCCAAATAATGGTTGTATTTTGTGCAGATTACCGATTACCTATTTTTTTCCATAAATTGTAATGCCAATCTGAAGATGACAGCAAGATTCTGTCGAAACTAGTAATTGGAATAAAGGTCTTAAAATCAAGCGATCTTGGCTTTCACAAAAAATATATTAGTCTTGTGCTTACGTCCAATAAATTCTATTCATAATATATGACTTTTCCACTTATTTTAAGCTGTGGCTCAAATTAGCTATGTGATGCAGCCATTTAATAAATCGATCATGTATTGTGACTCATTTTATAGGAAATAAGACAAGCCCTTCTCCTACATACTCGTACTGCTGTCGTAGGTCCTGGCTGTGTTTCCAGCGTGTATATTATAATCCGTTCACTATGCTGTTTATTGCAGATTACGCGCAGTCTTACTTTTTTATTCACTATTAGATCTGCTTACCTCTATACCATTTTGTTTTAATAACCCTGTGCTCTCCTGAACACAATTCCTGTTCTTACTGTCATCACAGTACATTACTTTCTCCGTATCTATCTTCAACCAATCCATTTGTCTTTTCAAGTTCTCCAACTGACCTATCCTGTTAACAGATCTAACATCCCAGGCTCCGACCTATGGAATGCCAGATTTATTTTTTTATGGCGACAATATCCTCCTGATAAATCCTTCCTTGAAGATCCAAAAGGAAAAATATTTCACCTCTGGAATATTTCCCCCAGAGGAAGCCATCAGCATTAAGCCACACAGTACAGTTCTATGTTCTCGGGAAATATAAGGACTATATTTTCCCTGTTGCTGTCAGTCGTTCACAGTACCAACGTAGGAATCCACTGTTGGCTAGTGTTACAAGGTTGATAAGCCAGTCATCCATAATATCGCCCCTATAAATACTGAAATGTCTGCTGTCCCTCTTCACGAACCGTAAGTTAGACTGACCTCCCCTAATACCTGTCCCTTGTGGTTGCACGTACGGTATAGCTATCTGTATCGTTGAGGTACGCACGCCACATCACCATAGCAATGTCCATGGTTCGTGGGACGGCGGTTTATATCAACAGCGCTGAATTACTTTTTAGTCACTTTAAAGGACGAGTTATGTTGGAGAAACAAGTGTATTTATTGTACTAAAAGTTGCTGTATGTACAGGGCTATTACAAATGATTGAAGCGATTTCATAAATTCACTGTAGCTCCATTCATTGACATATGGTCACGACACACTACAGATACGTAGAAAAACTCATGAAGTTTTGTTCAGCTGAAGCCGCACTTCAGGTTTCTGCCGCCAGAGTGTTCGAGAGCGCAGTGAGACAAAATGGCGACAGGAGCCGAGAAAGCGTATGTCGTGCTTGAAATGCACTCACATCAGTCAGTCATAACAGTGCAACGACACTTCAGGACGAAGTTCAACAAAGATCCACCAACTGCTAACTCCATTCGGAGATGGAATGCGCAGTTTAAAGCTTCTGGATGCCTCTGTAAGGGGAAATCAACGGGTCGGCCTGCAATGAGCGAAGAAACGGTTGAACGCGTGCGGGCAAGTTTCACGCGTAGCCCGCGGAAGTCGACGAATAAAGCAAGCAGGGAGCTAAACGTACCACAGCCGACGGTTTGGAAAATCTTACGGAAAAGGATAAAGCAGAAGCCTTACCGTTTACAATTGCTACAAGCCCTGACACCCGGTGACAAAGTCAAACGCTTTGAATTTTCGGCGCGGTAGCAACAGCTCATGGAAGAGGATGCGTTCAGTGTGAAACTTGTTTTCAGTGATGAAGCAACATTTTTTCTTAATGGTGAAGTGAACAGACACAATGTGTGAATCTGGGCGGTAGAGAATCCTCACGCATTCGTGCAGCAAATTCGCAATTCACCAAAAGTTAACGTGTTTTGTGCAACCTCACCGTTTAAAGTTTACGGCCCCTTTTTCTTCTGCGAAAAAAACGTTACAGGACACGTGTATCTGGACATGCTGGAAAATTGGCTCATGCCACAACTGGAGACCGACAGCGCCGACTTCATCTTTCAACAGGATGGTGCTCCACCGCACTTCCATCATGATGTTCGGCATTTCTTAAACAGGAGATTGGGAAACCGATGGATCGGTCGTGGTGGAGATCATGATCAGCAATTCATGTCATGGCCTCCACGCTCTCCCGACTTAACCCCATGCGATTTCTTTCTGTGGGGTTATGTGAAAGATTCAGTGTTTAAACCTCCTCTACCAAGAAACGTGCCAGAACTGCGAGCTCGCATCAACGATGCTTTCGAACTCATTGATGGGGACATGCTGCGCCGAGTGTGGGAGGAACTTGATTATCGGCTTGATGTCTGCCGAATCACTAAAGGGGCACATATCGAACATTTTTGAATGCCTAAAAAAACTTTTTGAGTTTTTGTATGTGTGTGCAAATCATTGTGAAAATATCTCAAATAATAAAGTTATTGTGGAGCTGTGAAATCGCTTCAATCATTTGTAATAACCCTGTACTTGTCTCTTCAGTATTACTTATATTTTGCTGTAAATGTAAAGAAATCAACTGATGTAGTGTAAACGCTGAAATGTGTACAGTAGAAAGTAAAAAAGAAAAGGTGTAAACAGAGCTGCTAGGTCAGCTATGTGCAGGAAGTAACTTATCGCATTAAGGTGGCAGAGTGTGACCCGTAAATAATCGAATCCATTTGTGGTCATGCACGGATTGGGAAACAAGCGGTACGAGAAGCCCTGAACACCTCACCGTGCGTCAGTATTCTGGGCTGTGTTTGAACCCTCTCGGCTGTGTCTAACATCTCACGGAGTGAGGCATTAGACAGTTGCTGTTTACCTGCGAGTCCAACATAACAGGGGCGTTCAGGTCGTTGCTTCTCGAGGGGAGCAGGCTACGTGCGCGCATCAGGTTTCACCCTGCCTTTCCCTAACTTTCATTTCCATAACAATCCCTACCAACACAAACAACATTCCACCCTTTCTCAAACCACAAACGTCGCAGCTCAGCACAATACAGTTACATCTCTACAGGTGGGGAGAAGGCGAAAGTAAATCACATCCACTACTGCCTTGGGGCTGTCGCATATTGTCATTGACCTCAGTCGGACAGAAGCTAGTTGAGAGTGAGCAATAATAGTTTGTGGGTTTGACGTCATGGAATCGTACTTCCGCAACTAAAACTCATCGAAATCTATGATTGCCATGAAAATCGGGAATTATAAAGGACAGTATAACAGCGGATAGGGCATTCATATTTAAAGAAGTTGCAAAACATGTCGTTTTATATATGAAACTAGCAAATCCTGCAATGCCTCGCATTTGATAAATATGTATGTAAATTAGATATACATCCTAATCTCATTCTCCCCCTCCAATCTGTCCATCTCCTCCCCCATCTGTCTACCTCCTCCTTCGCCGTCGGTATGTCCATTTCCTCCTCCCCACCCTCCCCTCTTCCCTCTGTCCATCTCCTCATCCTCACTTTCTCTGATCTCGAACCATGTTTATTGTTAATGCAAAACCTTGATTGGAAACTGAAGTCGCTTAAAATAATTGGGTGAATTGGTTGGGATCGGTGGTGTTGGGGCATGATGGAGAGAGACCTCTTCAGCAGCTGCAACTGTGAGGAAAGTAGCTTCAGTGGCAGTATTTCGCTCAGTTTTAATCTGCGAATAGATAGACTATAATTTCGGACGATTCAGATTCGATAGTAATATTCCAATCGTAAGTCGATGAGCCAAATATACAAGCTTCCTATTATCGTTTAAAACCGGTTGGGAGTAAAAAAACAAAACAAGGCATTGTTGTGTATAAAATTTTTGATTAAAATTATATATAAGGGAAATGATTATACAGTATATGGCAGAAATAATGTGTCAATGGATTAAATGCCTTACTATCGTAGTTAAAACAGAAGAAAGGAAACTAAATCGTATTTTCACAGACACCGTTTTTTATCTTTTTTTGTTTTCACAGTCGGTTTTAACAGAAAACCTGTACATTGTTGTTTACAAAAATTAATAGCCTATGTTCGGATGAAGGTTAATTAGAACATCGCGTAAAAATGTGAAATAAATCGGTCGAGAACTTTTCGGAGTTTTGCTAACAACATTTCCGTCTTAATTAGTATATATTTATATGTTGTACATATTTTAAAAACATGTAGTCTATGTCCGTCTGAACGTTTATTATGTCATCATGTAAAATCTTGAAGTAAATCGGCCAAGAACTTTTTGAGGTTAATGATAACAACTCTAAACAAGACTTGTCTTTATGTAATAGTATACATAGATTTGACGCATCGACACAGCTTACAAAGTCTTGAAAATTTTGAGCCGGAGATACTGATCATGTCTTTGCTACGCTTACATCTAGCAAGCAAACGGGCGAGAACTGTTAATGTGAGATCTAGCGGCAGCACAGATCGAGAGGTGAAAAAGACCAACGTTTTCAATTCTTTATACACAAACAGAGTAAATAAGCTTCATTCCAGATCTTCTTCCAGTAACCTTGAAGAGGAAAAACGACAGTCAATGCTCTGAACAGCAAGAATTTTTTGTTCCTTCATAATTATAAACCTTTCAAAAACATTCTTAAATTATTTTTCATCCATTACAATCAATTACTAGCTAATCGACGCATGACTAATCGCTATCTGGGGTGCCTAGCGTGATTCTTGCAGAAATTCATTTGGTGACTACACCGAAAGAGCCCTTTAGGTACAGGAAAGGTTGCCTTAAATATGAGTACGCAATGAACGACAGTGATTCGCTTTCCTTATTAGGATGGAGCTACTGTCCGATACAGCCGCAAGGCCACGGGAAGATAATATTAAATCGCTGCCACATGACCTCTGCGTAGTCAGCTATCGAATGCGAACTGCGTACCAACGATTGCAACGTTTGTTACTCGATATAAGTATCTTACACATATATGTACACTCCTGGAAATTGAAATAAGAACACCGTGAATTCATTGTCCCAGGAAGGGGAAATTTTATTGACACATTCCTGGGGTCAGATACATCACATGATCACACTGACAGAACCACAGGCACATAGACACAGGCAACAGAGCATGCACAATGTCGGCACTAGTACAGTGTATATCCACCTTTCGCAGCAATGCAGGCTGGTATTCTCCCATGGAGACGATCGTAGAGATGCTGGATGTAGTCCTGTGGAACGGCTTGCCATGCCATTTCCACCTGGCGCCTCAGTTGGACCAGCGTTGGTGCTGGACGTGCAGACCGCGTGAGACGACGCTTCATCCAGTCCCAAACATGCTCAATGGGGGACAGATCCGGAGATCTTGCTGGCCAGGGTAGTTGACTTACACCTTCTAGAGCACGTTGGGTGGCACGGGATACATGCGGACGTGCATTGTCCTGTTGGAACAGCAAGTTCCCTTGCCGGTCTAGGAATGGTAGAACGATGGGTTCGATGACGGTTTGGATGTACCGTGCACTATTCAGTGTCCCCTCGACGATCACCAGTGGTGTACGGCCAGTGTAGGAGATCGCTCCCCACACCATGATGCCGGGTGTTGGCCCTGTGTGCCTCGGTCGTATGCAGTCCTGATTGTGGCGCTCACCTGCACGGCGCCAAACACGCATACGACCATCATTGGCACCAAGGCAGAAGCGACTCTCATCGCTGAAGACGACACGTCTCCATTCGTCCCTCCATTCACGCCTGTCGCGACACCACTGGAGGCGGGCTGCACGATGTTGGGGCGTGAGCGGAAGACGGCCTAACGGTGTGCGGGACCGTAGCCCAGCTTCATGGAGACGGTTGCGAATGGTCCTCGCCGATACCCCAGGAGCAACAGTGTCCCTAATTTGCTGGGAAGTGGCGGTGCGGTCCCCTACGGCACTGCGTAGGATCCTACGGTCTTGGCGTGCATCCGTGCGTCGCTGCGGTCCGGTCCCAGGTCGACGGGCACGTGCACCTTCAGCCGACCACTGGCGACAACATCGATGTACTGTGGAGACCTCACGCCCCACGTGTTGAGCAATTCGGCGGTACGTCCACCCGGCCTCCCGCATGCCCACTATACGCCCTCGCTCAAAGTCCGTCAACTGCACATACGGTTCACGTCCACGCTGTCGCGGCATGCTACCAGTGTTAAAGACTGCGATGGAGCTCCGTATGCCACGCCAAACTGGCTGACACTGACGGCGGCGGTGCACAAATGCTGCGCAGCTAGCGCCATTCGACCGCCAACACCGCGGTTCCTGGTGTGTCCGCTGTGCCGTGCGTGTGATCATTGCTTGTACAGCCCTCTCGCAGTGTCCGGAGCAAGTATGGTGGGTCTGACACACCGGTGTCAATGTGTTCTTTTTTCCATTTCCAGGAGTGTATATAATCAAAAAATGGTTCAAATGGCTCTGAGCATTATGCGACTTAACTTCTGAGGTCATCAGTCGCCTATAACTTAGAACTAATTAAACTTAACTAACCTAAGGACATCACACACATCCATGCCCGAGGCAGGATTCGAACCTGCGACCGTAGCGGTCGCGCGGTTCCAGACTGGAGCGCCTAGAACCGCTTTTTTTTTTTTAATCTCATTTTGTTCGATATTGATCGTTCTATTTGTTCGGGGCGGACGTCCTATGACACTTACTGAAGTTCGTCGTTGATATACTAACTCAGTTTTTTTTTATTACAGAGGGCAGTTTAACCCTCTGACCGAACACGCTGAGCTACCGTCCGGCAAACCGCTCGGCCACTTCGGCAATAATTACAACGTTTATATTGACCGAGATGAGGCAAGTACAGGTTTTTTAAATGGTACGCTATACTTTTTTTACCATCATTCGAACGCTCTGGAAAAGACGCGTATAGTGATGTAACGCATGTAGCTATTGCGATTCAAACTTTGCTTAAAAGAGGCCGTGCACGCTGCATAGAGCACGGCAACTCGGCCTGCGGGTCGCGCGAGGCGTGTTTACAGTCTGCAGCCGCTTCCGACTGCCTCGACCTTCAATCGTACAATATTTCCCGGCGTCTTTTAAGCGAAGTTTGAATCACAATACCAACATGGATTACATCACTATGCACGTCTTTTCCAGAGCGTTCGAATGATGGTAAAAAAGTATAGCGTCCCATTTAAAAAACATGTACTTGCCTCATTATCTCGGTCAATATAAACGTTGTAATTATTGTGCATGTACCAACGTATGTGCCCCATAGTCCGCTGTAATTCACCTAACACCGCTTGTCGATACGTGCAATCGCCGGAATAATGGGGGTGTTACGTCTTACGCGAATCACCCCGTATATATCTTGGACAGCGTGAAAAGTAAGTGATCAGCCTGCATCTGTGGCGCGGTGCATGTTTCGAGTAGCCGTTCGCCTGGATGACTGTGTACCAGGACCACAACCATCGACGTGGTTTAACAAGAAAGGTTACTCAATCATTGTGTGAAAGCATAAATCTTCTGATGCCCAGCCCCATGTTCTGCAATGTGCGCAAGGGCGTGCCCCGAAACAATTGTGCCTGCACCAGATCTGCCACAGATCACCGCCTGTTCAGCTTCACAGAGCGGGTAAAGCCTTCGATCTCCCGTTCTGTTATGACTGTGAAACACATCTCGTCAGCTGCAAGTTCTTTGGTGTTACGTACGACCTACAGAACGCGGCAAACAAATGACAGCACATTCTTCTGCTATTGTGAATTGGCGAAACCAACGAATGTGGATATGAAGTAAGCGCTGTGCAGACAGGCTGATCTGTACTGTAGCCTGAGGTTTGTCCGCAGCTCGTGGTCGTGCGGTAGCGTTCTCGCTTCCCACGCCCGGGTTCCCGGGTTCGATTCCCGGCGGGGTCAGGGATTTTCTCTGCCTCGTGATGACTGGGTGTTGTGTGCTGTCCTTAGGTTAGTTAGGTTTAAGTAGTTCTAAGTTCTAGGGGACTGATGACCATAGATGTTAAGTCCCATAGTGCTCAGAGCCATTAGCCTGAGGTTTACGTTCGCGTAATATTTAGCGCAATTTGGAGCGTTAGAAGCTCACAGTACCAGAATAATGTGTCATTTGTTTACCGCAGTCTGCAGGTCATACCTAATAGCGAGGAGACTGCAATGGAATAGATATGTTTCACATTAATGCAGATGAAGAAATGCTCGTGCCTCTTAAGGAAAGTATTTTAGAGCCCTTGTTTACAGGATATTTTTCTTGTTTTGGTCCACACTACCACCTCGCAATATACGCGATACTTTCGTAACAATACATACAGCGTGGTCCATTGATCGTGACCGGGCCAAATATCTCACGAAATAAGCGTCAAACGAAAAAACTACAAAGAACGAAACTCGTCTAGCTTGAAGGGGAAACCAGATGGCGCTATAGTTGGTCCGCTAGATGGCGCTGCCATAGGTCAAACGGATATCAGCTGCGTTTTTCTTAAATAGGAACCTCCATTTTTATTACATATTCGTGTAGTACGTAAAGAAATATTAATGTTTTAGTTCGACCAAGTATTTCGCTTTGTGGCAGATGGCGCTGTAATAGTCACAAACATATGGCTCACAATTTTAGACGAACAGTTGGTAACAGGTAGTTTTTTAAAATTAAAATACAGGACGTAGGTACGTTTGAACATTTTATTTCGGTTGTTCCAATGTGATACATGTACCTTTGTGAACTTATCATTTCTGAGAACGCATGCTGTTACGACGTGATTACCTGTAAATACTACATTAATGCAATAAATGTTCAAAATGATGTCCGTCAAAAGTTCTAGGGGACTGATGACCTCTGAAGTTAAGTCCCATAGTGCTCAGAACAATTTGAACCAATCCATAGTGCTCAGAGCCGTTTTTTTTTATGTCCGTCAACCGCAATGCATTTGGCAATACGTGTAACGACATTCCTCTCAACAGCGAGTAGTTCGCCTTCTGTAATGTTCGCACATGCATTGACAATGCGCTGACGCATGTTGTCAGGCCGGTGGATCATGATAGCAAATATCCTTCGACTTTCCCTACAGAAAGAAATCCGGGGACGTCAGATCCGGTGAACGTGCGGGCTATGGTATGGTGCTTCGACGACTAATCTACCTGTCATGAAATATGCTACTCAATACCGCTTCAATTGCACGGGAGCTATGTGCCGGACGTCCATCATGTTGGAAGAAAATCGCCATTCTGTCATGCAGTCAAACATCTTGTAGTAACATCAGTAGAACATTACGCAGGAAATCAGCATACATTGCGCCCTTTAGATTGCCATCGATAAAATGGGGGCCAATTATCCTTCCTCCCATAATGCCGCGGCAACGGACTTGCCGGTTCCCGTCAGATCACCGAAGTTAAGCGCTGCCGGGCGTGGCCGGCACTTGGATGGGTGGCCATCGGGGCCGCCATGCGCTGTTGCCATTTTTCGGGGTGCACTCAGCCTCGTGATGCCAATAGAGGAGTTACTCGACCGAATAGTAGCGGCTCCGGTCAAAGAAAACCATCATAACGACCGGGAGAGCGGTGTGCTGACCACACGTCCCTCCTATCCGCATTCTCAACTGAGGATGACACGGCGGTCGGATGGTCCCGGTAGGTCACTTGTGGCCTGAAGCCGGAGTGCTGTGCATAATGCCGCACCATACATTAACTCGCCAAGGTCGCTGATGTTCCACTTGTCGCAGCCATCGTGGATTTTCCGTTGCCCGATAGTGCATATTATGCCGGTTTACGTTACCGCTGTTGGTGAATGACACTTCGTCGCTAAATAGAACACGTGCAAAAAATCTGTCATCGTTCCGTTATTTCTCTTGTGCCCAGTGGGAGAACTGTACACGACGTTCAAAGTCGTCGCCATGCAATTCCTGGTTCATAGAAATATGGTACGGATGCAATCGATGTTGATATAGCATCCTCAACACTGACGTTTTTGATTCCCGATTCTCGCGCAATTTGTCTGCTACTGATGTGCTGATTCACATGTGGCTGAACACTTCCTGTTTCCTTAAATAACGTAACAATCCGGCGAACGGTCCGGACACTTGTATGATGTCGTCCAGGATACCGAGCAGCATACATAGCACACGTCCGTTGGGCATTTTGATCACAATATCCATACATCAACACGATATCGACCTTTTTCACAGTTGGTAAACGGTCCATTTTAACAGGTAATGTATCACGAAGCAAATACCGTCCGCACTGGCGGAATGTTACGTGATACCACGTACTTACACGTTTGTGACTATTACAGCGCCATCTATCACAAAGCGAAAAAAGTGGTCCAACTAAAACATTAATATTTCTTTACGTATTACACGAATATGAAGTAAAAAATGGGGGTTCCTATTTTAAAAAAACGCAGATGATATTCGTTTGACCTATGGCAGCACCATCTAGCGAGCCAACCATAGCGCCATCTGGTTTCCCCCTTCAAGCTCGACGAGTTTCGTTCTTTGTAGTTTTTTCGTTAGATGCTTATTTCGTGAGATATTTGGCTCGGTCACTATCAATGGAGGACCCTGTATACACACGGTCCAGTCACATTAGTGTGACCTGCACCTACGTTCAAAGTCACAAGTATGTACTTGAGAATTACGATTGTGTAAGTGTGGAATAAATAAACAATTTACAGTCAAATGGCGGAAGTTACATTTGAAAAATTCTACGTGACTGTCCCTCAGGAATGAAAAAAAACATCATTGAAGCCGGATGCATACCTTTCTCAGAGAGCTGAAGCACGTTTTTAAATATATCGTTTTGAGACAATTCGACCAAGAACTGGTAGGGGCAAAACGACTATGAAAAAATGTATACCACATTGGCGATCACCCTTCAGTTTGACTACTGCGAATCGGTACAGAAGTTGGATGTACCTGCTTAAAGTGTAGGCCTACTTCTCATAGATGTACCTCTTGAAACCTGGCGTCTGCGACTCATTTGGTGGATAGACTAGAAGAATTCATTAAAGCTGTTTTAAATAACAATCAAATGGTTACGTTAAGATTTTATTGTGGTTCACATGTATAGTGATAAAGTTATGGATTTTTTATGAATGCGTTACATCTACGACACAATAATGGCTCGGAAAAAGTAATGTATACAAAGATGATATGATAATTAAAAAAATAAAATAAAAAAAGAACTGGTCATGTGCGAGTAGGACTCGGGCACTGAGGGTTCCATAAAACTTAATTATGTATGTAGATGAGTCATTCATCCCGGGAATCCGTTATTGATGTCGATACTGGCAAGATATCGATCCCGAGAATTGCAAGACCTATCAAAATCTCTACAGTAGCTCCTGACACCAACCTGGACATACAAAAGGAGGTGGGCAGTGGACTTCAGTTTATATATGTAGAGAGAGAAGACGTAACAAAATAATTTTAATTTACTTACTTATACACGAATACAACTTACATTCTAAGTATGCATGCAGTAATATTATCCTATTATGCTTCTGACAGATTATGAATGCAATGTAGTTTGTAATGGAAAAAAGATATTTTTGTTATATAATTCAA
Source organism: Schistocerca nitens (assembly GCF_023898315.1). Lineage (NCBI taxonomy): Eukaryota > Metazoa > Arthropoda > Insecta > Orthoptera > Acrididae > Schistocerca > Schistocerca nitens. Next base: position 582,654,567 of record NC_064615.1, on the reverse strand, counting down.
TTTAAAAACTTTCAGATATTTTTACTTCATTGTACACTGATGATGATGAGGTCTTACACTCCGAGGAGCGTAGGGGACGATGCGGGAGACCCGCACCGTTGTACCAGGCAAGGTCCTAGTGGAGGTGGTTTGCCATTGCCTTCCTCAGACCGTACCGTGAAATACGATGATGATGAAGACGACATAAGAACACCCAGTCATCAGGAAAAATCCCTAATCCGCCGGGAATCGAACCCGGGACCCCGTGCGCCGGAAGCGAGAACGCTACTGCAAGACCACGAGCTAAAGTATCCAGACACCTGTTTCAAAATGACTTACAAATTCGTGGCCCCCTCCATCGTAGTGATGGAATTCAATATGGTGTTGGCCCACCATTAGCCTTGATGACAGCTTCCACTCTCGCAGATATACCTTCAATCAGGAGCTGGAAGGTTTCTAGGGGAACTGCTGCACTGAGGAAAGGTATCGATGTCAGTCGGTGAGGCCTGGCACGAAGTCGGCGTTCTAAAACATCCCAGAGGTGTTCTATAGGATTCACGCCAGGACACTGTGCTGGTCAGTCCATTACAGGGATGTTATTGTCGTGTAACCACTCCGCCACATGCCGTTCATTATGAACAGGTGCTCGATCGTGTTGACAGATGCAGTCGCCATCCCAGAATTGCTCTTCAACAGTGGGAAGCAATAAGGTGCTTAAAACATCAATGTAGGTGTGATCTGTGATAGTGCCACGCAAAACAACAAGTGGTACAAGCCCCCTCCATGAAAAACACGACTACGCCATAACACCACCACCTCCGAATTTTACTGTTGGTACTACACACACTGGCAGATGACGTTCACCGGGCATTCACCATATCTGCACCCTGCCATCGGATCGCCAAATTGTGTACCGTGATTCCTCACTCCACACAACGTTTTTCCACTGTTCAATCGTTCAATGTTTACGCTCCTTTCACTAAGAGAGACGTCGTTTGGCATTTACCGGCGTGATGTGTGGCTTATGAGGAGCCGCACGACCATGAAATCCAAGTTGTCTCACCTCCCCCCTAACTATCATAGTACTTGCAGTGGATCCTGGTGCAGTTTGGAATTATTGTGTGATGGTCTGGATAGATGTCTGCCTATTACACATTACGACCCTCTGCAACTGCCGGCACTCTCTGTCAGTCAACAGATGAGGTCAGTCTGTATGCTTTTGTTCTGTACGTGTCCCTTCATGTTTCCACTTCACTATCACAACGGAAACTGTGGATCTAGGGATGTTTAGGAGTGTGGAAATCTCGCGTACAGACGTGTGACACAAGTGACACTCAATCACCTGACCACGTTCGAAGTCCGTGAGTTCCGCGGAGCGCCCCATTCTGCTCTCTCACGATGTCTAATGACTACTGAGGTCGCTGATATGGAGTACCTGGCAGTAGGTGGCAGCACAACGCACCTAATATGACAAACGTATGTTTTTGGGGGTGCCGGATACTTTTGATTACATAGTGTATTATGGAACCTTGTTTCTTGCGAAATTTCACGATTCGATGGCTACAGGAAGTAACCTATAGGTTTTGAAGAATCAGTTTGCGAGTATCGAAGTATATGATACAAGTAGCCGTCTTATAAAGGCATTGACTTAGAACCTTGCACCGCAAAAAGACATTACAGCTTAGCATGTGACATAAATTTCAGCTTCATACATATATCCGTTCCTGAGAGAAAGGGATTTTACCAGACAGACAGATAACCGAATATGAGATGACAAAAAATATTTTTTGTATGATATTATTATAGATTAACAGCTTTTCAATGTTTTCTTTAACTTTTACTGTGGAACCTTGCTTCTTCCCAAATTTCATGATTCTACGTCAATGGGAAATTCGCTATAGGTTTTGATGAGCTAGTGAGGATCAAGATATGTGGCATAAATGGTTTCATTGACTAAGAAGCTTGAATGTTTTACATCACCAATCGACTGCAGGCCTTAGTGTGTGACATGAATTTCAATTTGATACTCCAACCCGTTCCTGAGAAAACGAAGGGTCTTAACAGACGGACTGACGGATATACAGACAGACAACAAAGCAATACTATAAGGGTTCGGTTTACCGATTAAGGTACAGAATCCTAAAAAGAAAGGCAGTTCGTTAGTTGCTGCCCATGAACACGGAAACACATGTGTACTGTATTGTGTACTAAACAGGGGACCTAGAAACGACGGTGAGCCTTTGCCCCGCCGTAGCCCTCAGTGGTTCACAACCCCACAACAGGCCACAGCAGTCCATCCACCTCACTGCCGCCCCGCACTGAAGCGAGGGTTATGTTGTGTGTTAATTTATATTTCAGTGAGACTTACCTTATCATATAAACGTGCGTAAATGGCTTTAGCCCAAATGGATTCTGTGACGTCAACCAGTGGGACGACTCGACATTGTAAACATCGAAAAACGGTTGGTTTTAGAGACAAAGAATTCTACATCTACATCTGTACTCTTCAAACCACCGTGAGGCGCATGGCACAGTACATCCCATTGTACCAGTAATTAGGGTTACTTCCTGCTCCATTCACGTATGGAGCGCGGGAAGAATGAATGATTGAATGCCTCTGTGTGTGCAGTAATTATTTTACTCTTATGCTCACGATCCCTATGTGAGCGATACGCTGGAGGTTGTAGTATATTCCCAGAGTAATCATTTAAAGTCATTTCTTGAAACTTTGTTACTAGATTTTCTCGGGATAATTTACTTATATCTTCCAGAGTCTTCCAGTTCAGTTCCTTCAGTACCTCTGTGACACTCTCCCACGGATTAAACAAACCTGGGACCATTCGCACTGTCCTTCTCTGTACACGTTCAATATGCCCTATTTGGTATGGATCCCACACACATGAGCAGTATTCTAGAACCGGTCGCACGAGTGATTTGTAAGCAATCTCCTCTATAGTCTGATTGCACTTCCCCAGTATTCTACCAATAAACCGAAGTCTACCACCTGCCTTACCCACAACTCAACCTCTCAAATCATTCCATTTCATATCCCTACAACGTGCTACACCCAGGTACTTGTATTAGCTGACCGATTCCAGCAGTGAGTCATTGATATTATAGTCATAGGATACTAAGTTTCTTCGTTTTTTGAAGTGCAGAATTTTACATCTCTGAACATTTAGAGGAGGTTGTCAATCTCTGCACCACGTTGAAATCTTATCAAGATCTGACTGAATATTTAGGCAGCTTCTTCCAGACAGTATTTCATTATAGATAACTGCATCATCTGCAAAAAGCCTGATTTTACTATTAATGTGTCTGCGTGCTCATTAATATGCAATACGAACAGCAAGGGTCCCAACAGACTTCCCTGGATCACACACGAAGTTACTTCTACATCTGACGACGACTCTCCATCCAAGATAACATCCTGTGTCCTCCTAACCAAAAAGTCATCAATCCACAAATTTTACTTGATGCCCCATATGACCGTAGTTTTGACAATACGAGTAGATTCGGACTGAATCAAATGCTTTTCGGATATCAAGAAATATTTCACGTACCTGTTTGCCTTGATCCAACTTTTCAGTATGAAGATGTTGGAAGAATCAATGTTGTTGCAGGTGATCCACCATTATTGGAGTTTTCTGACGAGAAGAAAATGCAGTTGTGGACACAACTGACAGCGACGGCAGTCACTATGACAACGACAACGACTGCGTTGGTAATGGTGATTGCAATGGACTGCACGAAATCTGCAGCAAGTAAAACTGTAAGAGGGCACAACTGCGACCAAGGCCAGAATGATAGTACGACGCCAGCCCAAGATCTCAGTTACGGATCACGTTCGTCCATAGTTTTCATTTCATCAACAAGTATCGAGTGACTAATTATATTACAAACAGAGCATCCAACCCCGTGTATGCTTCATGTTACACAACCCCTGTCGGAGATTGCCCATCTAACAGCTTCCAGGGACAAAAAATTTTGATTTGAAATATTTGATGTAATTACTCACTTAATTCAAACGTTTGAAACGCTGTCATGATCTGCTCATTAAGGGATACTGTATAATCTTACATTAAGGGTTTAATACAGTGAGACAAGTACTATAGTTAAAATCTGTGTGTTTCTCCTGAGGAAGTGGAACTCACTGTGCACAAATACCCAGACTACTTTTATTCAATATTTGACAATGAGAGCAATTAGTAGCTTGCAACAAACGTTACACATAATGTCAAAGCTTTACGAAACTTATTTTGTAAGTAACTGATGGCAAAGAGGAAATAACACGGCAGTACTAGACGCGTGAGGATCGCTTGTAGCTCCACGAAAGTGCGTGCCACATATCCCGAATAAACGGGGCAAACACTGGAGCTCCCTGTTCACTGTACAGACGAGAAATACGAATACAAAGTAAAGAGCAACCGCTGCAAATTATTATATTTACTGGCTATTTAGCCCCTACTTATGAATAAGCCATTCTTCATATCAGTAGCGTACCATACTAGGACTATTTCTCGAGGTAATCGAACGTCGAAATCTAAGTGGCCCAACTACATGTTCAACATAAATGCAAGTTCTATCAGGAACGTGCCTTTACTCCAATACAGACAGCTTCTTACGGATGAATACAGGCAGAAGCTACGAAGTGAATTTTTAACTTTCACACTGGAACTAAAAGTTTACTCTGACTTGTAAGTTGTTGGTTTACATGGTTACCTGTGGGACCCCCTGGTGCAGTTACAGTAGGTTGATCACTTGTTCGTTGTTCACTGGGAGGCAAGACGGCAATAGTATAGGAAGTTTTCCCATCTCCGATCCGATGGATGCACCTCAGTTACGATGGCGCGGCGCGACTTTCGTCGACAACACGTCATCGCACCTACTACGGCGTACGGTGCTCACAGATCTCACTTTGTGACTTTTTGTGAAGTGAAAGTCTACGTCCCCTTCCGAGAACTCCGGGTGATCTGCGACGCCCCGCACAAAGGCGAGTGGATGCAGTAACTTCACGTGCAAAAATTTGACAACCATGTAGACGTTTGTAATGCCTCCACTGGAGAGCTCATTGAACATGCGTGAAAGGTAAATCAAAACTTCAGTCCTAAAAGTAATTGTAAAAAGTACCCCAAGGTAGTATGTGCTTGCATGTATAAGATACACCCTCGTAAAATCAATTTTTTTAACCTAAACAATCTTTTTAATCTTCATTCCACGTACAAGATACACAATGTGATCAAAAGTATCCGGACACCACCAAAAACATACGTTTCTCATAAGAGGTGCATCGTACTTCCACCTACTGCCAGCACTCCATACAGCGTCCTCAGTAGTCATTAGACATCGTGAGAGAGCAGAATGGGGCGCTCCGTGGAACTCACGGACTTCGAACGTGGTCAGATGATTGGGTGTTACTTGTGTCATACGTCTGCACGCGAGATTTCCATACTGCTAAACATCCCTAGGCCCACTGTTTCTCATGTGATAGTGAAGTGGAAATGTGAAAGGACAATTACAGCACAAAAGCGTACATCCCGACCTCGTCTGTTGACTGACAGAGGCTGCCGGCAGTTGAAGACGGTCGTAATGTGTAATAGGCAGACATCTATTCAGACCATCACGCAAGAGTTCCAAACTGTATCAGGATCCACTACAAGTACTATAACAGTTAGACGGGAGGTGAGAAAACTTGCATTTCATGGTCGTGTGGCTGCTCATAAGCCGGTAAATGCCAAACGACGCCTCACATGGTGTAAGGAGCGTAAACATTGGGCGATTGAACAGCGGGAAAACGTTGTGTGGAGTGACGAATCACGATACACACTGTGGCGATCCGATGGCAGGATGTAGGTATGGCGAATACCCAGTGAACGTCATCTGCCAGCGTGTGTAGTGCCAACAGTAAAATTTGGAGGTGATGGTGGTGGTGTTATGGTGTGGTAGTGTTTTTCATGGGGGAGGCTTGCACCACTTGCTCTTTTGCGTGGCACTATCATAGCACAGGCCTACATTGATGTTTTAAGCACCCTTTTGCTTCCCGCTGTTGAAGAGCAATTCAGGGATGGCGACTGCCTCTTTTAACACGCTCGAGCACCTGTTCATAATGAACGGCCTGTGGCGGAGTGGTTACAAGACAGTAACATCCCTGTATTGGACTGGCCTGCAAAGAGCCCTGACCTGAATCCTGAAGAATACCTTTGCGATGTTTTGGAACATCAACTTAGTACCAGCGCTCACCGACCGACAACGGTACTTTTCCTCGGTGCAGCACTCTGTGAACAATGGGCTCCCATTCCCCAAGAAACCTTCCAGCACTTGATCGAACGTATGCCTTCGAGAGTGGAAGCTGTCATCAAAGCTAAGGGCGGGCCAACACCACACTGAATTGCAGCATTACCGATTCAGGGCGCCACGAACTCATTAGTGATTTTCAGCCAGGTGTCCGGATACTTTTGATCACGTAGTGTACAGCGGCTAGACAAAAGTGGGCACTCTTACATTAACGTGCCTTATACGGTGTAGTGAAACCGATGGCATTCAGTACAGATTCCAGTCGTCTTGGAATGGATAAATGAAGGTCTTCCAGCAAAATAGTGGCCAAGTTCATGTAACGACGATGGAGGTGGATAGCGATCGCACACCATTCTCTCCAAAGTAGACCACAAAGGCTCAATAATACCGAGGTCTGGAGACTGTAGTGATCAGAGAAGATGCGAAAACGATTTTCGTGCTCATAAAACCAGTCCTGGACGATGCTAGCTTTGTGAAAAGGAGCATTGTCATCTTTAAATACAGCCACAACTGTGGAACAAACATTGTACCACGGGGTGGACTTGATTAACCGAAACTGTCACATAACCCTTGGCAGTCATGTAACCTTGCAGACTAGCCACAGGGTCCACGCAATAGCAGGATATGGCTTCCCAAATCATCATCGAACCGCCGCCTCGTTTCACTCTTGGGACGTACACTCAGCCAGAAGTTGAAAACAGTGTGCAACTAGATTCATCAGAACAAATGACATTCATTCATTGCTCCACAGGCCAGGGTTTATGGCTTCGGCATAACCTTTTCCTGTTGTGGGCATTTGAATCACTGGTGAGTGGTATTCGAATTCCAGATCGCTCTGCAATTCCGTACTTATGGAGCTCCCTTCGTGTTGTTTTGGTGCTGGCACGGTTCGTGATTGCGACATTAGTTCTGCATTGACTTCAGCAGCTTTCAGCCTCTTATTTTTCGTCCAATCGCCTCCAGTAACCCTGTCACGATCACTCAATACACGCTTTCACCCGCGTTGTGACTTAGCGGATGATGTTTTTCCGCTTTCTGCGATGTGTTGCACGAGATCCTGACTTCCCCAACATTGTTTTGTTTACCGACGAGTGCAACTTCCATCGAGATGGGATTTACAACACCCGAAACTTTCATTACTGGGGAATCCTCACGTCACGTACGTCCACGGACACCAGGAACGATTTTCGCTCAAAATTTGGGCAGGCAATGTGAGTGACCATCTGATTGTGCCGGTCCGTCTACCTTCTCGACTTACCGGCGCAAATTACCTTCACTTTTTGCAAGAAACTCTACCCAGCCCGCTGGACAATGTTCTCCTGGACATATGGCTACGCACGTGGTTGCAGCATGATGGGGCGCCCGCACAAGCAGTCGTGCTGTGCGCAGATATTTAAATGAACTCTTCGACGGCCGCGTAATTGGCAGAGGTGCTCACATTACATGATCCCCGCGACCACCAGACCTCTTGCCACCGGACTTTTTCCTGTGGGGATTCTTCAGGGCTCTAGTTCACCCACACAGACGCGAACCACCTAGAAACGAAGATAAATTAATGGATCGCATTCAACACGCCGCCAGTCACATCAGGGCAATGCCAAGGACCTTTGAAAGAGTTCGGCAACGCACCGTCCGACGTTACCAAGCTCGTGTCGCGTCAGAGAGTCGCCAGCTGGAGCACCTGCTTTAAGTAAACAATATCCTAGTTACAAAAAAGGTCCTTTTCAGGGTCGACACAATTTGTAAAAGACTTTCTGTACGCGTACTAAGAGCTGCTGACGGGTTTGTTCCCGGTACATCTTATCATGAAACTACAGTGTATGTGTCGGGACCCCGGCGGATTCGCCCCCAGAGTGGAAGGTTGGCGCGCGCTGCCACCGAGCGTGCGGGCCGCCTTGGATACTTTGCGATCTCCGGCAGGCAAAGCATTCGCGGTCATGCGTTGTCCAAAGCATCTGGCAACAGGGCAACCCCGCGGCCAATCGAAACGCGTGGCGCCAAGTTTCCGTAGTTTAAAAATTGTGCGTTGTCGACCTACACAACGTTAGTAATTTTGCCGTGCGGTTCTAGGCGCTTCAGTCCGGAACCGCGAGCTGCTACGGTCGCAGGTTCGAATCCTGCCTTCGACATGGATGTGTGTGATGTCCTTAGGTTAGTTAGGTTTAAGTAGTTCTAAGTTCTAGAGGACTGATGACCAAAGATGTTAAGTCCTATAGCGCTCAGAGCCAGCGTTAGTAATTTTGGTTCCTACCGGCATCAACTATCCAGGGTTAAAATTTCGTGACAGAAAATTTTTTTCGATCCTGTATATAAATGACCTAGTAGACAACGTCGGAAGTTCCTAGAGGCTTTTGTGGATGACGCTGTTGTATACCGAGAAGTCGCGACGCTAGAAAATTGTAGACATACAGGGAGACCTGCAGAGGATCGACACTTGGTGCAGGGTGTGCAACTGACACTCAACATAAATAAATGTACATAGACAGGAAGACGCTTTACTGTATGATTACAAAATTGCAGAACAATCACTGGAAGCAGCTACTTTCATAAAATATCTAGGAGTATGCGTATGGAGGGATTTGAAGTGGAACGACGTAATAAAATTAATCGCGAGTGATGCAGATGCCAGACAGGGAGCCATTGGAAGAATCGTCAGGAAATGTAGTCCATCAAGAGAGGAAGTATTTTAGAAAACACTCGTCCGACCAATGTTTGAATATTGCTCGTCAATATGGGATGTGTACCCGAAAGTACTGGTAGAGGAAACAGAAAAGATCCAAAGAGCGTCAGCACGTTTTGTTGTACTCATTTAGTCCAGTGGCCGACGCTGAAAGATGGCGTTCTGCATCACAGTATGGTCTACTTTAAAGTTCAGAGGGCGCACGTTCCTAGAAGCGTCAACCAGTATATTGATTCCTTCTACTCGGGAAAACGCCATCAAGATAAAATTAGAAACGAGCCCGCACGCAGGCTTATCAGCAGTCGTCGTTCCCGAGAACCACACGTGACTGGAACAGGGAAAAAATGATATGATAGTATGGCATTGTTGGCCGGGAGGCCCCATCCGGGGAAGTTCAGCCGAGAGCGAGTCTTATTTCAGACGACGCCACACTGAGCGACTCGCGTGCCGATGATGAGGATGAAATGATGATAGAGACAACACAACACCCAGTCCACGAGCGGAGAAAATTTCCAACCCGGCCGGGAATCGAACCAGGGCCGCTGCATGGGAGGTAAGCACGTTATCGCGGTACTGGCAAATGTTTTTTTTTTTCAGTCTTTGATACCAACATAAAGTCATTCTAAAATGACAGGTTTCAGTCAGTAATGACCATCTTCAGATCTGTTCTACACTGTGTCCTAATGTGATAAAGCCGTAATGGCATCGTCAAAACATATAAATACACTCAAGGTGTGTCCATTGATGAGAGGTTAAACTGGAAGCAACACATTGATGGTCTGCTGAAACGTCTGAGTTCAGCTACGTATGCTATTGGGGTTATTGCAAATTTTGGTGATAAGAATCTCAGTAAATTAGCTTACTATGCCTACTTTCATTCACTGCTTTCGTATGGCATCATATTCTGGGGTAATTCATCGTTGATTAGAAAAGTATTCATTGCTCAAAAACGTGTAATCAGAATTATTGCTGGAGCCCACCCACAGTCATCCTGCAGACATCTATTTAAGGATCTAGGGATCCTCACAGTATATATATTCACTTATGAAATTTGTTGTTAATAATCCAACCCAGTTCAAATGTAATAGTGTGCATAGCTATAACAGATGATCTTCACTATGCAGGGCTAAATCTGATTTTGGCACAGAAAGGGGTAAATTATGCTGCCACAAAAGTCTTTGGTCACCTACCAAACAGCAGCAAAAGCCTGACAGATAGCTAACTAACATTTAAAAATAAAAGAATTTCTAGATGACTTACTCATTGGCTGAATTTTTAGATATAAATTAAGGGGGGGAAAAAAACAAACATTAGTGCCATGCAATATTTTGTGTAATGTAATATCTTGTACAGACATCTTTTATTAACGTGACATGTTCCACATCATTACGAAGTGTCGCATTCATGATCTATGGAACAAGTATTAATTTAACCTAATCTAATCAACAAAGCGTCGATACGTAGAACTAAAATATGGTGTAAAATAGGCCACATCGTCCACACTATTTTGCGTCACTGTACATAACTTCAGTATGTTTTGTACAGTAACGCCAGTTGCAAAATGAGTGTGGACGATGTGGCCTATTTTACACTATATTTTAGTTCTACGTGACGATGCTTTGCTTAGTGTATTTATATATTTTGATGACGCCATTACGGTTTTATCACATTAGGACATGGTATAGAGCAGATATAAAAATGGTCATTACTGACTGAAACCGGTCATCGTCGAAGGACTTTATATTGTGATCCAAGACTGGAATAAAAAACATTTGGAAGCACGGTACATCCAGCTCAGCAGGCGGACTGGAACAGGGAAAGGGCTAAATGACAGTGGTACACAAAATACACGCCGCAACACACCGTAAGGTAGCTTGCGGAGCATATACGACCACGTATTTCAGACTTTGTACCTTCCACAGTAAAAAAAAAAAAAAAAAAAAAAAAAAAACCGAAACACGGACCTTTTGCAATGACACTGGCAATGCAAAAGATAATAGCATCTGCACATAATCCAGTAACAAACTGAAAAAATCTTATGACTACGAATAATATATATGCTACTTTTTGTTCTTTTAATTATTTATGACCAAACAGCTACATTTATTTCATTCGATTCCTTGCAATCGATTTCAGAATGACATGGTATCAGCCTCAGGCACTTAATACTGGAATCTATGTATTATACAACTGCAAACGCATCATGTGCCCAAGAGGCACCATCTACCTCTAAACAATGTATACTTACACCTCGCCTTCTCCAACATTAATGGGTGGATGCTGCCTCATTGTTATATTATATACTTGCATGTATATAATGCATAGACTCTAGCATTAAGGGCTTGTGGGTGGTATCATGTGGCCTTGAAATCGATTGCAAGAGCAGGGAGCAACACACATGGCATTTTGGGCAGAAAAACTAATGAGAAAGGAAAGAAACAGTTTTCAGTTTCCATAGTGACAAGCTTGGTAATTGAAGTTCCCTTCTCCTCTGTCACAATGTAAGGAACAAAATCTTTTTCTCTTGGCTCAGGGCACACACATTCGACAAACTTGTGGTTGTGGTAATGCTTTAGGTTTGTTATTAACCGTTACTGCGCCCACGTGCCGGTGAAGTTCTCATGAACATTTCAGCGTCACTAGCAGCCAGATGCCTGCTAATGGATTTGGTTGAAAAGTTTTTTAACGCAATAAGTCCACCACCTCGCTGAATGCGGTGCTCTTACAGACCTGTTGAAGTGAACAACGCTCTGTTTAAAAGCTCCCCTACCATATAGCGCCTCAACGCAATGGCCGATAGGAATATACAGGGTGTTTCAAAAAGAATGACCTATTTTCTAAACTCCACATTTATTGATAAAAACATACGGTACTACAAACATGGACTAAAATAAAACACAGAAAATCTTGAAGTTTTGGCTATGCTATTACAAATGCTACCAGCAGCAGCACGAACATCTTAAACGATATCTAAATTCTTCATAAGGTTTACACAATGTATATGCTTTTGCTATGTCACGAGGGAGATAAATACACTTTCCTTAACATTTCCTCACAAAATAAAATCGCGCGAGATTTTGTCTGGCGATTTTGAAGGTCACGAATGCAGTCCTGTGGTTCCTTACGCCCTATCCAGCGTTGAGGCAGTGTCAGTGAGAAAGTGACGTACGCTGTTGTGCAGGTGTGGTGGAACTCCATTCTGTTGGAAAATAGTCATCTGAGTCCTCTTGAAGTTGTATAAAAAGCCAATTCTGCAGCATTTGAAGATGGTGGACAGGGCGCACGGGACCGCGACACACTGGCCTGTATTCTTGGCCTCAGACATGCGACTTTTTTCTTGTGGAGATATGCGAAGAAAAGCGTGCTCATCTACCCTTTACCTCGTGACATACAAGTAAGAACAGAATAACAGCCTACATGACTTCCGTAAAAGCATATACACTGTGTAAAGTTATCGACGAATTTAGCCATCGTCTAGATGTTGTTCGTGCACAGAGCATTTGTAATAGCGTAACTAAAGCTTCAAGATTTTGTGTTTTGCAATGTACCCCATATTTGCGGTACGTTTTTATCAATAAATACGAAGTTCTGAAATCAGTTCATTCTTTTTAAGACACCCTCTATAATGGGTTCCAGCTGTTATTTTAGCTAAACAATAAATACTGTTGTTCTTCAGTTTCAATTTCCACAGTACGCACAAATCGTCGGGTCGCAACAAGTGATTCGATAACAGCTGACCAAAGGAAAGAAGTAGGGAGTGGAGGGCGTGTGGGAGAACAGATTTATGCCGTAAATGCATTCAGCACGAGCCGCGTTGTCAAAGAAGTGCTTAAAACGAAAAATGTATGTCTGCGCTTTAGAATTACATACTCTTACGATACTGTACTGCTTTCTCAGAGCAAAAACCTCAGCACAAACCTTGTTATTAAACATTTTTTAGTGTTCCTTGACCAGCCATGCAAGAGCGTTGTGGTTTCCACGACAAAGCCATGTCACCTTACCTGTAGTGCTGCATAAGTTTATTCAGTTCTACCGGTCAATCGATACCGCATGGCAGCGGAAAAACACCTAGTAAATTTCTTATGTCTGTAACATTATGCATACTGTTCTGTATTTCCCACAAGCAAGTTTCCGTTATCATTTTGCTTGCCATAGGAAGCGCCACGAGTTCGCGGCAGAGAAGGCCGACAGAAGTGAGCAAAACTTGTTTCTCGGAAATACGAAATTACTTTGTATCATCAGTGCAAGTCTGCATAGGGGCCATCAGTATTGGCGAAACTCTGTGCAATTGTAAACCACTGTGTAATCAAATTATTACTGATTGAACAACCCAAGGGTGTACGGCCGATTCACAGTGTCCAGTGGGCACAATACACTGGTGACCAGTCACATCGTCATCGTCAGGCGCGGTGAAGTTAGTTCATCAGCGCTTCTGACGATGATGACGTGTCCGGTGGCCAAACATTGTGCCCCGTTGGGCACTACGAACCGGAAGTACAACCGTGGACTGCTCGACCAACAAATAAACCGGGAGAAACTGCAATATCACAATAATAATTACTGTTGTTATTGTTCATCATTCTCCGTGTAACTGATAAACTAATGTACATACACCTAGGAAGGCGGCAGGACACAAGCATAATCACTTTAAGTACACGCAGGCTCTTTTTTTAATTAAGAGTAATAAGGAAATATCTTAAAATTTCGTAACAGGTGTACTGAGAAACGGTTGTGTACACTATACAAAAAAAAATTTAAAAAAAAAAGCAACTGCCACAAATTAGTTACATATTTTTATTTGAAGATGCACCATAATGCATTCGGACTCTGAAAATTCATCTTTAGGAAAACGGCCATACAATTAAAAAACCACCTTGTGATTTATTAGTGTTCTGTCCTAAGATGTAAAAACATGTGAGGTAAAGTGATAAAAACTGAAGACATTAGCAATCCACATTAAAGAGCTTTATCCTCAGCGAGTGCATAGTAATCAGGTATGGTGAGTTTTGAAAATAAGTCGTGCAAACTAACATTTACTACATTTCACTTTAGTCGATTTTTTGCACAGAAGCAATACTAGTCCTTACAAACAACGACTGCGTCGTCTGAAACATATCCATGTTGGTGTTACGTGCGCAATTTTCACTAGGTTTCATGACATTTTCTGCTCTTATTAGGCATCGCGTCTTGAACAAACCGTAATATTATGCTTTAACACACAATAGTGCAAATTCATTTTCAGACAGTTTGTTAATGTCCACCACTTGCGGTTGGTTGCTGCATGTCTGTTTTATGTATCACATAATTTGACCTGCGGTTGTGTTGCTTGCTTGTAACATTCAGTGCCTGCCAAAGTTTTTCAGCTCACTGTGACTGATGAGCTAAATTTCCCTTCAAAAGTGACTTACTACTATACACCAACGATCCACCACGATTCTTTAAAAAACGAGACCTACCTTTCGATTACAAGCATGACAACGCAACGCAGTAGAACCCATACGATAACGCAACTGCAGCTAAAAATAAAGTGAAATAAAAATTTCAGACATGTGGACCGATCGCTGTTATGTAAATTTTTAGCCGGCTAAGAAACAAAACTTATGAACGTCCCATGTGAATATTGGCACGGGATGAAACTGCAGCGCACATTAATTGTAACCTCTTGAGAATGCTTCGAAACGCATACATTTTCTTAGTATGGCCGACTCTGAGTAATAGCTGTACACCTGAAGTTACTTACCTTACTCATTACAATGGTCATCGCTGGTTCAACCGTAAGTGTCCATACTTAACATTTCAGTCACCTAGAACAGTGACGTCTGTAACCTGCAATCAAGCAGCTAGGAAATATATGGTTTCACAATCCATGTTACACACTTCTAGAGGTGGTAGAGGGAACTTAGTACAAGAAGTTTTACAATGTAGGAACTCATGTCCGGAAGCTCATCCAACGACGCTACACAGCTCAAAGGTATAGGCGCCGGCACATGCAAATATATGTACATATATACGGTTATTCCGTGATGATGATGTTACGAACTTAGAAGGATGATGAATAAAGGATAAATGTGTCAATCTGAGGTAGCAGGGGGTCTCTGTGCCGGGACTTAAAAACAAAAACAGTTCCGTTATTTCTGACAGTGGAATACATGTACTGGTACCGTTGCTGCTATGCTTGTAGGGTAGGCAACTTTCAGAAGTAGTAGTATGGGCCAAAACAGAAAAAATCTAGTAAACATGGGCTCTAAAATGCATACCTTAAAAAGGTAAGAGCAGTTGTTCAACAGAAAAAATTTGTTGCACAGTAGCGTAGATGAACAAGTACGCATAGCTCCTGAGGTATGCAATTTAGAGCCCATGTTTACTGGAAATTTTTTCCCTTGTTTTCGTCCATACTACCACCTCTGAAAGTTGCCTACCCAACAATCGCAGTTACAACAATACCAATATATTTATTCCACTGTCAGATGTATCAGAATGATTTTCGCTGTAACTTTCGACTCGTTCGTACCCGAATCAGGGATCCTTACCTCAAATTGATACATTTATCCATCTCAATCATCCTAGGAAGTTTGTAACATCACAGGGTCACCCTGTACATACAGACGGAATTCTTGGTAAAATAAAGCTTTATTTGCCGTCAGTTATAATCGAAACGATCAATATCAGGCAACATAACACTAAGGCAGATGACTATAATTTCATTTCCATTTTTGATAATTATCGGTCCTCTTTCTGCTTTCCAAATGTTACGACAGGGATGGCAAACACCTTCCCTAAGGGAGAAATTCACAAATTTTGCCAACACAGAGGCTACCCGGCGACTGGGCGCACTTCACAAAGCGTTCGTAACCCTGGTTGGGAAGATTTTCAGTTACAAACATATTTCACATTGGAAACATGCACGAATACCACTGTAAACACACCGCAGCAAATTTCCATGGTTAGCATATATTCACTACTTTGGCCTGAAAATAATCTCGAAAATATCCACCCTTAATGAACACTTGAATGAACTTGGGAACTAACGATAATGATATTCAGAATATATGTGCAATGCAGATTTCGACCCCGAGTCCCATTCCACACCAAAGTGAAGTCGCAGTTTCTTTGCGAAACGATGCAGTAGTGAAGAAGATTAGGTTTTAACATCCCTTTGACTACGTCAGAGAGGTAGCGAAAGGCCTACTGGTGAAGTATATCCGCAGTGTCGTTTTCAAAGGAACTTCCGGGCATATGCCTCACATGATTTAGAGAGACAAGGAAATTCGTATGGACGGACGGGTTGCGAAAAGCTGCCCTCCGTGATACATTCCCAAGATGGGCACACATATGACAGTTCGTATTGGGGGCGGAGGATCGGCTCTAGACCTGGGGGTATGGAATATTTTTAATATTTTGGAAGACGAATGGTGACTTGTTACTAAGCATAAAAGAAGTTCCAGTTTAGACTCCCGTAATACCGACTTTTAAACCATTTTCGTTAAAAAGGCTGACTGCATTATATTTTTGACACCAACCTTACTGTACACTGTGATACTCAAGGCTGTTTCGCATCCTACCAGTATCACGTTACTAAGCTGAGATATGGAGAACTGTCCTGCTATGAACATTTAAGTGGTCTATTACATATACCACCCAATTAATATGAAACGAACTACAGACATGTATAAATGAGATGGTGAAGCTGAAGACTGCATCGAAAACAAATCTTCACTATGTTCTGGTTGTGTTACAGGACCTCTTGTAAAAACGAGTGCACCGAAAAATCTCTGAATTTTAACACACTGAAATTTATTTTAGTTTAATGATACAATAATAATTGGTAACATTCAACCGTAATTAATGTCCTACACAACTCAACAACATGGTTCGAGGGGAAGTGTTATCACCAGGTTGTAAAACTTCGCGTTTTAACCACATGAGATCAGTTTTACAACCTTATGACGAAGGCATTGTCTTTTGAAACGCGCTACTGATTTGCGAGAATGGTGAAAATTACTGTTGAATGCTACCAATTATTACCGCAAATCTGTAATAGCTAATATTAAATTAGTTTGATGATAGTGGCACGAAGTATGGGAATACTGCAGTAGAGGAAAAAAGGTATACTGCGAACACAGACAAAAAGATGATAAAAAACGTGAATGAGCAAACCTCTTCCCTTTAAGATGATTTATATCTGGAATATCAGAATGCGATTGTTGACTGACAATATGGGGTTACCCAGTCTACAAAGCAGATTGCCTGCACATCACTCGTACGACTCATCCTAGAATATCCCTCAAGAGTGTGGAACTCGTACCAAATAGGCCTTACAGGGGATGTCGAACGTATTACAGAGAAGGGCAGCACGAATAGTCACAGGTGTGCTAGATCTGTTGTAGACTGTCGCAAGGACGCTGAAGCAGCTCCATACATGAAAAACCGTAATAACTGATACAGTGACACGTACCCTCTGCCATGCACTTCACTGCGATTTGCAGAGTTCAGATGTAACTGATTACAGTAATAAGAAACATTGTTTTGATGGAAATAAAATCAGCTAACTTTTTCAAATGTCTAAATTGAATCATCATATTTCCGGTTTACAGTTAATGAATTACGTAAATCCGATGCTGGTGAGTCAGGAATCTGTTTACGATGAGACGTAAATTGAATTTTTCATCTGGTGACTATTTCAGTTATTTTACTTGTTTTAACGAGCAATTATCTTGGGCAAAACACACGATGTCTGTTCTACATTGTGTGACAAATGAATAAATATAAACCGGTATCAGGTATTCGCTCAACACAATCAAATCACTAACTTAATACTGAAATAAGACTTTGTTAATACGAACTGCAATAAAATTGTCCAAAAAAGAGGAAACTAAGATCAAAGTTAAAAAGCTTAATTCAAAACAATATGCAAAATCAAAAATGCACTGCTAATACTTAATTACGTTGGTGAGAATTTTGAAGTAGCTCTTTTTCTCGTAGAAGAAAACTGTTATAGTTTTCTGGAAAGAGTTTTCATGTTTGAAACTTTAACTTCGCTTACCTCTTACGTTTCAATAAAACTGGTAAAAAATAAGTTATTGCTGAGAGGCGCGCACTGAAAACCCACCACGCGGTAAACTTTGATCTCTAACAACAGGCGAGACGGTGATAAGTTATTTAGACACACACACAACAGAAACAAAGATACAAAAATTTTATCAAATCCAAACAACATTACCAAGTAAAACTTCATAAAGTCACCTATGAAGAATTTTCTTCATATAGCAGACTTCACCTTCCCCCTAGGAAAAAAAGGTACATCTAATGGAAAAAGCGGCAAAGGACCCAGTTGTACCTATGGTTCTCGATCCACTTTTATCGTGTTGCTAGTCAAAGTCAAAACTTCTATAAATTTGCACGTATTCGCATGTGTATCAATGTAACCAACGTGACAGCAAAATAATATGTATCAAACGAAATAGCATACATTGGATCAGTAAAAAGTTAATTACTAAGTGCCCATTAAAATAAGCAGCAGCATTAACAGGTTATGTGATTAATAAGCACAGCTGTTCAGTAGTTTAGGGTTTTATATTTTCTAAGTAGTTGTGCTTCCTTCACCACACTTCATTGTATGAAACTACTGTCCCTATGGCCCTAGCCTCACGACACACGTATGTGTGCATTTGTATAGGTTAGCCTGCCAGAGCCTACGGCAACTACATTGTAAGGACATGAAAGAATCTTGTGACTATAAAAGTCAGAGCCAGCCTTGTCGAACATTTCCTAATCGTAAAACAACCATTTGATTCATATTGTGACATGCAGTAACGGAAAGTACAACTACTAAGTTAAAAGTACCAAAGACACTGGAAATTAACGAGCATATGACAAAAACAGTTTCATTATTTCACGTCCAAAATTACGAGTAACTTTTGCATCACGGAATAACTGTGAGTACTGAAAAATCAGTATCAAAAATGCCACTTTCTATTAAATCTTTACCTTACAACCGTGTAACTTTAAAATAGCTATAACTTATCACTAAATACCTCTCTCTGCCCCACGACAACTTTTCTGCCATTGCGACACTCACTTGTCTTAAGATTGTAATGGTCTGCACACATCGTATGCGTCGTGTTTTGAAAGTACGAGGAGCAGCGTATTGTGTGTTATTGTCCAGCTGTGCCGCGCACCTGTGAACTCTATCAACTGTCAGTTACGTTAGTTATTCCCACGTCGTTCTCCGCGGCGCAGCACAGCACCCCTGCATTTAATGCTCCTTAAAACGACGGAACACGGTTAGAGCAAAACTAAATTTTGCAGCAAATATAGAAAGTTTATTTTTTGTCGCCTCTAACAACGTTGGCGAAAAATAAACACAAGTAATTCAATTTACACTTCTTTCACAGCCACAGTGGAAACTACCCGCTACCCTCACATGCGTTGCAAGGACATTTCTTTTCACCACGGCCGGTTTTGAGAATTTCCTACCAATCCTTCTAGTGGTGTACAAAATGGTCGTGGTTGATCACCGTATAAATATGAAAAGTTCTAATATTTTAAAACAAATTACATTTCCTTCAAACGTATCACTCAAACTGAGGCGGCTTACGTAAATAGATTCTCAAACAATACCTCATTAGATCTAAAGCGCTTGCGTCGCTAAAATAAAGGGGACACAGCCGTTACGATAACATCAGATCATACATTGCGTCCAATAATCGCATAATGGAACTACCATCAGATGTGTAATGAGAGTGAATATAGGTTAACATAAGAGTCACTGTAAAACACAAAATTTTGTCAAAATCTGCGTGCATAAAAATCAAATGCACGGCTACCTTTACAACTGTGTTCCACAGTATGTAATTTACGGGCGTTACATGAAAGATCTATTTTTATTTTCAACATCTGACTGATTTTGCACCACACTGATATGTCTGAATTGAACGAGCTTGCCCTGTTAACAACGATGTGCCTCTGACATATTACGCATCACTTTTGCGTTGCAATTCTGAAGAAATTAAATCTTGTTGCCTACTAAGTTTTCGTTTTCGGTTGGGTAACATCCTAGGCAACGTCCTTCACCGTGGCTACAAGGAACAATGTCTCACTGTCAATTTTTGAAGGAGCACCAGATTCATACTTACAAAGATAGCATGTACAAATAAGCAGTGAACACATACAGCCTCTTCCCAATTTCAGCTGCGACATTATAGGAAAATAGCAGCCACAACACGGCTTTTGTGAGACTTCCTGCAGAAAGCTACTTTTCTACAATTACTTATGGTACTTTGTCATACTTGTCTATAATCCCAGAACTTCTGTATAATTTGTTTAAAAGCTGTTAGTAACTGCAATTTACACCATTAAAGCAATAAAACACAGCTAACTTAAACTTGATAATCACAGGAAGTTTGGAGGTATAATCTCATCTTACAGGTGAGAGAAGTTTAAGGTGCACGTGCAAGCTCACCAAGAAAAGTACACAGCACAAAGTAATAATGCATTTCCATAGCCAATAACATTACTAGAAATCATCGGAAATACTGCACTATGTCTCTGAGGAATGCAGTGATTAATGTAGGTAAAGTTAATTGACATGGTGAATGTTTTCACTGTTCAAAATACTATTCATTCTGACCATCAAATTGGTTGAAGTCATTTCATCAGTCTTATGTCACTTTCTTCTCAGAAGCATTCACTTGGGAGAAGAAATATTTGTACACAAAAATCCATTAAAGTGTACTGAATAGAGCAGTCACAGAATACAAATCACACTTGCAAAATATCTTAGCAACAGCCATTACAGAATGGTGCAATAACTGAAAACTGCATCGATTACTTCATCCCACAGTTTAAAACAATCAAGCCCCCACAAAGATTGAAATATATTTTATAACATTTTCAATAAAATAAAGAAAAATTTTCTGATAGTGCACCACATGATAGGTACATTACAGTAGATATAAAGATTTAGACAGACTACCTGTAAGCAAGAAAATCTGTTCCTTTAGAACTTGTCATCAACTACACGAACTGACTAACAGAAATACAAGGTCAACTCACCTGGTTAGATGCCAATTCCACAGAAACAACAAACGTGCAGTTTTCAATGCACAAGTGCCAACATCCGGTGTCATTCAGCAATGAAATCACCCACACAAGTGTAGCACTTACATATGATCACACCACACTGGACCAATATGTCACTTTCCCATTACAAGCCAATTCCACTGTAACTACAGTAACAGCCCCAAGGTGATACATATATGAATATTTTTGTATTTCGTCACATCTTCAATATTTGAATAAATACTGAAAAACAATCATCTTCACTTTAGCCAAATTTCACAAACTTAATTGTCCTGTCATCTTCCCCTAATACTGACAAGTCAGTGCACTGACAACACGACAGTTTGCTGAATTGTAAGAGATACAATATTTTTAATAAAAGCTAATAAATAACTATCAATTCTAAAAAGGGCTTTCGAAGCATCCGATCTGAAAAGAATCCATAACAACATAACAACCATGACTTTAATATATTATCTAGTTTCTGCCAGCACTATTACCTGCCTCCCCCCCCTCCCCCACCCAAAGAAAAGTATCAACTGCATTCTTACCTATGTGCACTGAAAACACTATGAAAGTAGGTGAATGACATTATAATAAAAAAGCTGATTTTTTTTAAATATACCTAGATCAAGAAACTAATAACCGACATGCAGTGTCTTATATACGTTTAAGAATACATTATACCATATCACAAAAATTTAGACATTTAGATATTAACAATAAAAGAGTTATGATACAGTGTGTGTGTTGTGCACAAAGACAGCTCATAAACAAGAATTGACATCTAGCACACTTCATTCCTTTACACAGTATTATGAAGAATGATGCGAGTACAAAATTCAAATTCTGGGCCATAATGTTAAAATCTCTTGTCCTGCATGTCTATCCTTTTCCCAATGCCTCCACTGACAGATAGTTATATGCATTGTTTTTATTATCTCTTCTATCAATATTTGGAAGTATTTTATTAAACTGTGTGTGACACTTCAATTCATATGGTCAACTTTAACATCTGATTAATTTTTATGCGTGCGAGCCAGCTGAACTTTGAAAACCAAAAGTAAATGCATGAATTAAAACTGACATTTCAATAGCCCAACATATGAGTAAAACAAATCAACTATTCTGTCATTTGTAAAATAGGAGATTCCATCAAGTGTATAAGCAAATACTAACCTAGCCCAGTAATGTCTACACAGGATACCCTCACCACGAACAGAAAAACACAAGCATCTTTCATTTTCAGTCTTAAGTGGCAAACAACAAAAACATAGCAGCCACCAGATACCAAAAACACAGTGACAAAAAAATTGTACTTCATGCCACACAAGAAGAACCTTATTTGTTGCCATTGTGGGAACTACAAGCAAAGATTTTCTAATAGCAGCATAATTGTAGTAGTATCATTAGATCATATACTAAATAGTGTTTCATTTGAACTATTCGCCACATACACTTGTCAGTCGTATGCGACAGATGCTACTAATATAAGAGACTATGACAACAACATTATTCTCTCCGATTTTTTCAGACAAGTTTACATCAGGTTGTCTAATGTCATGTGAGTGTAAATTCATTTTGTATGGGTCTATGATAACAAGGCACTATGGACAAAAATAAACACAAAAACTTTATAAAAACCATGTATTAAAACATACTTTGTTCTTTGTTACACAATTAAAAATCTATGCATTCTGCCATCATCAAAGTAACATGTAGATCTTGAGTCCACATTAATTTATGCTGGCTAATATTACAGTAATATCCAACACATTTCACTACTATTTACATACATTGTTCTTATTTTGGTTGGAAAAAAGAATACTGACAACACAGCAGTTGAGCTAACAACTTAACCTGCAAAGATGATGTGGAAATAACTTTACAAAACGTTAATTGATAATGACAGTCCTGAGCTAGTCAGAAGAAAGTTTTGATATAAAACTCTGTACCAACTATAGAGTATACAGACCATTCCTTCACTCTTTTGGAGATAAAACTCTACCAACATAAAACAAATTAGAGATTCATTAATATGCTACATAAATCCAAATGTCCCCATGTTTGGCCACCAGGAGTAGACAGCTTGGAAAAGGTTTAGTTACAAGAACTCAACACTGTGGTAAAAGTTTTTGATCTATAAGATCAGAACAAAAACAATTAGTTAATTAGTGACATAATCCTGTTTGCAGTATTTTCTCATGAACAGCTCTTAACATGTGAAACAGCAGCAAAGGGGAGAAGCTAACTACACTCAATTATTCAACTGACAATGCATTACATAAAGATCTGGCAATAAAAAATATATATACAATGAAATCCTAACATTAACAAATAAATTATTATAACTCAGCAACATAATATTGTAGAAACCTTTTAAAGTATGCAATGCAACATTATACTAATATTAGTTCAGTTCTCTTTGGTAGCAAGTAGGAAAAGATTTCAATCATTTTCCTTCATCAAGACTTATCTATAAATTAACCCAATATCACAATTCAATGCAAAACCTAAAAATCTGACTAGCTCAATCAATATGTACACACAAACAACACTTCTAGTGCTGGACTACAGCAGTAAAGAGCTACAACAATTCAAGTTACATCACTGCTGTGTTTTCAGTATCAGACCAGTCTTTCCCAGCCTCAACTGCGTTAACTGGCTCACATAAAGCCCATTACAAATTGCACCTCCCACAAGAAAGTAAAAATGATTTATTTAGTTCTAAATTTTAAAAATCATTTCATATTCAAAATCTGATATGGTACAACCCTTTCCTTGTATACCTACAAAATCAGACGGATTCACTGTATGTGGCTGCAGTGCAAAGGAGGTTACAAATTAATAAATAATCACGCATAAAAAAGTCAGGGCATTTTCAACAAATTGTTCTGCTGTCTACTTTCATATTATATACAAAACGTGCAACACTTTAGGAATATATACGCAGACAAAAATAACAAAGCACTTTCGAAAGTGGACCCAACCTGATTTTTTTTTCTTTTTTACACATTATAACCTCCTACCATTCTGTTCGCACAAGTAGGACTTTGTTTGCTATAGTAACTGTGAATAGATAGATATATGTTTTACAATACCAGCCATTAATTATGTCCTCACTTCACTCTTGTATTTACATTCACGGTAAATATCACAAGTTAAACATGATTTCAGTGCACTCCCACACATAGAAAAAAAAGAAGTTTCGCTTTTAACCACTAAGTACATATGATGGCTCAAAATTTAATTTAAATCCGAATGTAGGTACATACTGAATTATTTTTAATATATCCATGAACAAGTACCATACTTTAAGGTTCTGTCACAAAACAGAGATGGCATCCTCGCAGAAACTAACAGCCTACTGTAGAAAAGAACGATTCAAGATAAATGCAAAAATTGCATATACAACCAGTTTTTATGAACAAGGAAGTTCCAAATGATTATTCACATCAAAGGATAACAGTCTAAAAGCTAAGACTCGGCACCATAGTTATACAAACAACTCTGCTCCCACTAAATATGCTGTCTGTACACAACGGGTACGTGCTTAAAGTATCAAATTATATGTAAAATTCAGCACCAACTATAAAAATGTAGGACGTTAGATTGATGTGCACTGATAATAGTGCAGCACCATAAAATGTGGCACAGTGACTGACACTGATTAGGCCAGGCTGAATCGATGTAGTGAATCACTTCAATAAAATTCAGTGAATGAAATATGACTATATAAAAATTAAATAGAAAATATTTCAATGTGACTGCTCGTGCAGCGGATCTGTGCACACTTACTGAAACTTCCACAGTGTAGAGTACAATGGAGTGAAATACTGCACACCTAAAAATTGTGGCCAACTGGGTTTTGAAGCAGCACTTGTGGAACCTGCTACATTCGCAAGAATGGATACCACCAGACACATAGGAAGTGCAGGTTGAAACACAGAGCGTCATCTTTGTATAAAAAACCAACGTTTTGCATTGGAATCAAGTTGCATAATTTACAGCAGATTAACAGTAGACTGCTTACACACATTTAGGCTGCTAAAGAAATGTTTCTACCTTAATACACTGCGGGTATTTTCAAAATAAGCGATAATCTTTTTGTAATATCTGCATAACCCTTACTACAGCCCCGCAGAGAGCAAACATAGGGCTTCTGTACATTGTCTAAAAGGCATAAATTTACAAATCAAAGGAAAACATGGGAAACACTGATTTAATTTCTAAGGAAATACACGTATGTAATACACACCAAAAACAACGACAACGATCTAAAAAGTTGGCCAGTCAAGTGGAACAATACCAGTTTCAAATGCGATGTAGGCCCTAATTGTAATTCTGCATCACTTTACAATTCTGTACACACCATATATCGTCAGTCGATATGACGTTCCTTACAGAACAGTGCAGCAGCAGTAGCTCTTCTTTTCTTTTTCGGGGCTGAAATTCATTTGCCTGACTATTTCGGCAAACATTTCATTGACATTTGTCCTGTTTTTGGCACTTGCTTCCACAAATGGGCATCCCCACATCTGCGCTAAACCACTACCTTCACTCGTCGCTACCTCCCTCTGGTGCTCGAGGTCTACCTTATTTCCTACCAGTAATATAGGTACTTTTTCTGTCCCTTTAACGCGAGTGATCAAGTCCTTCATTGTTTTGATGTCTTGGAACGTTTGATGGTTTGTCAGGCTATACACCACAACAAACCCTTGTCCATTCTTGATGTACAGGTCGCGCATACTCGCGAACTGTTCTGTACCGGCTGTATCCAGAATTTCCAGCACACACGGCGAATTGTCGACTTCTATTTCCTTCCTGTAGAAATCTTCAATCGTAGGATCATATTTTTCCATGAAACAACCAGACACGAACTGGACGGTGAGAGCACTTTTGCCAACCCCGCCCGAACCGAGGACGACAACTTTGAACTCGCGCATTTCGGTTCTTTCACGGTCAGATATTCCTTACACAAATTGAAAACTGCACACTACTGACCAAAATCTCTCACTGAAACGCTAATAACACTCGAAAAGAATTTAAGCCACCAGGAACACGAGCCATCGCACACTTAGCTCTTCACTCCTGTCGCCATCTTACAAGACTGATTTTTGCAGCACAATGCAGCGCCGCTTGTGGACTTTCGACAGTCAACGCGCACATTGGATGACACCTAGCGGTCTCTAGCGGTGAATTCAGTAACTGCTAGAGCGGATATGACGATTCATAGATCGCCACCGCTTCACATAGTAAACATCAGAGTACTCTAGTGGCAAATGTAGAAAGTGAAATACTGTGGCTGTGACGTATTGTCACGTGATCGTGTACAGTGCGGATTGCATCATCATAATAAGCAGAAAGATACGGGGGTGTCTGCGATTTGTTTGTAAAGGTAGGAAAGTATTTATTTCGCCCTTTTGCTCCCAAGTATTAATTAATTTCCACATACTTATTATAACGCTTTCTGCAATTGTCTAATCATTTATTGTATTATGTTATAATTAATATCAGGTTCGTCAATCTGTTTGCTTTTCTTTCTGTAGCAGATGACACTCCCAGTAACATTAGCGTATGCGGCTTACCGTTTTCCTGCTTAGTCTAACTTTGTAAAATGTGTGTAGAACATAATATGGTAGCGTACGGTTTGCGTCAAAATGTAATCTAGGAAGAGCTAAGTGTAGAGATTTTTTTCTCTTTATCAAAGCATTGCCTACAGTTACAGTTGTGCATATTTCCATTCGCTTGTGAAAAGTATTGCTTTACTCCCTCCATGACATAGTATAGCACTTGTCTGAAACAGCTTCGTAAAAAGAATATTAACGAGCGAACCAACATATGCATAGATCCTCTAAGCTTACACAAAGTTCGCAGATTGGTATCAACTAGGAAAGCGTGCAAATTAATGTAGTTCATTGTACTGTTGTAATTATATTTACACAGTGTAAAATATGAAATATTACGGACCTACTCTGTTCACCCAGAGATTGTCGTCATAAACGTGAATAATTATTGACGCCCTAACTATTCCAAGAAAGAATTTTTAAATAACAGTAGTTCACCGTGAGTAAATTTTCACTATTTGTGAAAAAGGCAATCTGTTGTTACTAAAAGTTGCATTTCGTGTGGAGACTGTTACTCATTCTTTTCTCCTGGTGTGAAAACTCCATGTTACTGACACGAAAGACTGTCATGCGTAAGTACTGTATGCTACTACATACGGCACTAGAGCCCTTGTATGTGATTTAAAGTTGGTTTAAAAAATATCCTGTGTGATATGAATTCTACCTTTGTGCCCCACATATCTTAGCCTCTCCTTGTGAGTATGTGAAGTATTACACATGTTGGGCATACAAATAGTGGTGCTGAGTTTCTTTAAAGTAAAGTGACAAGCAGCTTTTTTATTCTGAAACAATCCTTTCATGGTGTGAATGTAATAAAATGAAAAATAAATCTATAATGTCCGTTTAAGGCATCTATACTACAAGATATGTTTGATTACATGAAGAAATGTTTCGTAAATGCATAACAGTGCAGAAATGATGTATGTAGTGTTCAGTATTTTATGAGTTTCTTACCAAATTGAGAACTAGACGGTTTTTGTTGTTTGGGTTAATGAATCGTGCTTACCCTTTAAACAGCTTCATATGTGGCTGTGGTTATTTCTGGGCATTCATTGCAAACACATGTTAAACAAACTGTATGACCACCACCATTGAGACACTCACCCATTTGTTATGTTTTTATTGTGAGTTGAGCAGAGTATAGAAAAGTTACATATGAAGGACAAACAGTGGGGAATATGGCATACCAGAATGTCATATGCTGTTTGAGAAATGATTTAATTCTGCAATGCAGTTATAGATAGTCAAGCAGAAATTTAAATTGAACAGTGAGGTAGATCTGCAAGGATGTGGATTAAATACTACCTGAATAACAGAAAGCAGAAGGTTTTGTGCAATATCATAAATGGATTGCCTGTACCTTCTAAATTGAACACTGTCAGTTGTGGAGTCACACAGGCCTCTACGCTTGGTCCTCAACTTCTTTGATGACCCTTCAAATGTGTACCAGTGTAGAGACTCATTTTACACTTTTTGCTGGTGTTAATACCATTATGTTAACAGTTGACAATAATCTTGAAGAAACTGTAAATACTGTCTGTGGTGATGTGCTAAAGTGGTTTGATTCACATATACTTCCTCTAAATGCAGACAAAATACAGTTTATTCAGTGCCCTCTTTTTTTTTTTTTTCAGCCATGTGACTGGTTTGATGCAGCCTGCACAACTTCCTCTCCTGTGCCAATTTCTTCATCTCAGCAGCAGGACTTGCACCCAACACCTTCAATTATTTGTTGGATATATTCCAATCTGGGTCTTTCTGTACCCTCTATAGCTCCTGCTGCTACCATGGAAGCTATTCTCTGATATCTAAACACTCATCCTGTCATCATGTCCCTTCTTCTCAATACTTTCCATATGCATTCTGTGCACGCTCTTAGGACTTTCTTCCTCAAATTATGGCCGATATTTGATGCTAGTAGACTTCTTTTGCTTAGGAATCTCCTCTTTGTCTGTGCTAATATGTTTTTTATGTCCTCCTTGCACCATCTTGCATACTCTTATTTTTCTTGCAAGGTAGCAGAACTGTGGTCCTAAATTTTGATGTTAATTTTGTCACTAATCCCAATACTGCTACTCCTCATCTTTCTTTGTTTGCTCTCATCCATATTCTGTGCTTAGTAGACTGTTCATTTGGTTCAGTAGGACCTGTAATTCTTTCTCACTTCCAGTGTAGACACCAATGTCATCAGTGAAGTTTATCATGGATATTCTTTCACCCTGAATTTTAATTCCACTTCTGAACCAATCTTTTATTGCTGTCATGACTGCTTTGATCACTGCTACTACGGTTGCAGGTTTGAATCCTGCCTCGGGCATGGATGTGTGTGATGTCCTTAGGTTAGTTAGGTTTAAGTAGTTCTAAGTCTAGGGGACTGATGACCTCAGATGTTAAGTCCCATAGTGCTCAGAGCCATTTGAACCATTTTGCTGCTTTGATGTCCAGATTGCACAGTAAGGGAGAAAGTCTCCATCCTTGTTTTCCACTCTTTTTAATCCAGTCAGTTATTCATGGTCCTCCATTCTTACTGCTTTTCTTGGTTTTTATTCCTACTGTGTATTGTCTGTTTTCCCCATAGCTTACATCTATTTTTCTGAGAATTTCAAACATCTTGCTCCATTTTACATTAGCAAACACTTGTTCCAGGTGGAAAAATCCCATGAAGGTGTCTTGATTTTTCTTAAGTCTTCTTTCCATTATCAAGTGCAATGTCAAAACTTCCTCTTTGGAGCCTTTACCTCTCCTAAAACAAAACCGATGGCCTCTAACAAAACCTCAATTTTCTTTTTCATTCTACGGTCTATTGTTCTTCCCAGCTATTGTAATGCATCTATTTTACACATTAAACTGAATAATTTTTTGGTTGCAAATTCTGTAAATGATTTCAGAAACTCCACAGCTCCTTCTGCCTTCTGGCAGGAAGCCTTCCAGAGTTCTCTTAAACTTTGATTTTAGCTTTGGATCCCCTGTATCTTCCACACTGACTCCCATTTCTTCTTATATCATGTCATCAAACATTTCTTTCACCTTATAGAGGCCATAATTGTACCCTTTCCTTCTCTCCACTCTCTCTTCTGTGTTCAACAGTGAAATTTCTCTTAAACTATTGATGTTGTTCCCTTTGTTTTTTATTTCACCGAAGATAGTTTTGACTCTCCTATATGCTGAATCTGTCCTGAAGACCATCTCTCTTTCTACTTTAGCACATTTTTCCTCTAGCCATTTTGCCGTAGCTGCCCTTCACTTCCTATTTATTTCATTCCTAAGTAATTTATATTCCTGTTCTTCTATCTTTCCCTGAGCATTTTTGTGCTTCCATCTTTCATCGATCAGCTGAAATATATTTTTCTGTTACCCACAGTTTCATCACATTTATCTTCCTTGCACCAATAGTTGTTCATTCAACTTCTGTGACTACCCTTTTCAGAGATATTCATTCCTCCTCAACTGAATTGCTTATGTGGTATTTCTGGTATTCATTATCACAGTATCTACAGCCCTATAACACTTCAGACATATATAATCATTCCTCAGTACTTCAGTATCTTACTTCTTTTGACACTGATTGTTCCCCATGATTTTCAACTTCAGCCATTCTCTTCATCATTATTAAATTGTGGTCTGAGTCTATACCTACTCCTGGCTACACCTAACAATCCAATGTCTAATTTCAGAATCTCTATCTGACCCTGATGTAATCCAGCTGTTATTTTCCCGTGTCTCATGGCATTTTCCAGGTCCTCATTGATTTTCAAACAGTGTATTCACTATTACCAGTTGAAGTTTACTGCAAAACTCTGTTAATCTTTCTCCTTTCTACCACCGAGCCCA
This sequence comes from Schistocerca nitens, assembly GCF_023898315.1. Lineage (NCBI taxonomy): Eukaryota > Metazoa > Arthropoda > Insecta > Orthoptera > Acrididae > Schistocerca > Schistocerca nitens. Next base: position 582,624,096 of record NC_064615.1, on the reverse strand, counting down.
CATTCTTCCATAACCCTGTCTTCTATTCCTTCCTATATTACTGTGTTCTAATCATGCATGATTTTAGATGTTCATCTCCTATTTTTATACTGAATTACACATTCAGTGTCCTCATATGCTTTCTCCAGTTCCTCATCTTCTGCTTATTCTGTTGCTGTTGACAATAGTGCACTGTCAATTCTGATGAGAATTATCCTGTCAGCCAGTTGTTCAGAATAACTCACTAGCTCCCCTACCATCTTATTCATAATGACTCCTACTCCAGTTGTATCATATTCTGCTACTGTAGTATTGGCCTATATTTGTCTGATCAGAAATCCTTACCTGTATTGGTTCCATGTAGCAAAAAATTCCAAAGACAGGTTAACATTAAATTTAATGATTAAGACCTAGTGACAAGAATCTTCTAAACTCCTGAGTGAACATATTGACAATAATTTTAAGTGGACTAACATAATTTGGACCTTCAAAAATATCTTAATTCAGCTTCTTATGCTATCGCAGTTAATACTTTTCTTTGTGATACTGATGATATCGTGCCTGTCTGCTACTCAACTTGTGTCATCTTTACAGTGAGTAGCAATCTATCCTTTTCATAATATTGTTTATTTGAGTATTAGCTAAGAACCACTATTATTAGACTTTCATATTGGCAATATTGTGCCTCTGAATGGTTACATGCTAATAAAATACCAGCAGCGGCAGTAGTGTTTATTCATATTTGGATTGTTTTATGAAGGGTATTGAACATGTGATGGTATTAGTGTTAAAAATAAAATATACAGGTATGTACATACTTAAAGGTCTAGTTGGACAAGTAATTGACCATGTCCATATAGTAGGAGTCATATCAGAGTTTGTGTGAAGTAATGTAGGGAAACTACAAAATATTTAAATCAGAATGGCCAGGTGGAGGTAGAAATCTCCATTTTTGTGAATACAAGGCCAGTCTTTTTTATGTGTACATGCTTATGAATATGTGGTGATATTATATTTACAAGTACATATAAATAGACATCTTAATACCTACCTGATCTATAGAAGTATTCCAACACTTCCAAAATTTTTAGTAAGATGCTCTCATATGTCTCCCCCCCCCCCCCCCCATGAACCATGGACCTTGCCGTTGGTGGGGAGGCTTGCGTGTCTCAGCGATACAGATAGCCGTACCATAGGTGCAACCACAATGGAGGGGTATCTGTTGAGAGGGCAGACAAACATTTGGTTCCTGAAGAGGGGCAGCAGCCTTTTCAGTAGTTGCAGGGGCAACAGTCTGGATGATTGACTGATCTGGCCTTGTAACACTAACCAAAACGGCCTTGCTGTGCTGGTACTGTGAACGGTTGAAAGCAAATCTCTGGGCGTGGACTACTCAAGTGGATGTCGTTATCAGGAGAAAGAAAACTGGCATTCTACAGATCGGAGCGTGGAATGTCAGATCCCTTAATATGGGCAGGTAGGTTAGAAAATTTAAAAAGGGAAATGGATAGGTTAAAGTTAGATATAGTGGGAATTAGTGAAGTTCGGTGGCAGGAGGAACAAGACTTTTGGTCAGGCGAATACAGGGTTATAAATACAAAGTTAAATAGGGGTAATGCAGGAGTAGGTTTAATAATGAATAAAAAAAAAAATGAATGTGGGTAAGCTACTACAAACAGCATAGTGACCGCATTATTGTGGCCAAGATAGACACGAAGCCCACGCCTACTACAGTAGTACAAGTTTATATGCCAATTAGCTCTGCAGATGATGAAGAAATTGAAGAAATGTATGATGAAATAAAAGAAATTATTCAGATAGTGAAGGGAGACGAAAATGTAATAGTCATGGGTGACTGGAATTTGGTAGTAGGAAAAGGGAGAGAAGGGAATGTAGTAGGTGAATATGGATTGGGGGTAAGAAATGAAAGAGGAAGCCGCCTGGTAGAATTTTGCACAGAGCACAACTTAAACATAGCTAATACTTGGTTCAAGAATCATAAAAGAAGGTTGTATACATGGAAGAAGCCTGGAGATACTGACAGATTTCAGATAGATTATATAATTGTAAGACAGATATTTAGGGACCAGGTTTTAAATTGTAAGACATTTCCAGGGGCAGATGTGGACTCTGACCACAATCTATTGGTTATGAACTGTAGATTAAAACTGAAGAAACTGCAAAAAGGTGGGAATTTAAGGAGGTCGTAAAGGCGTATCTCACTAGGGGTAAGATAGATACTGCCTACAGGACAATTAAAGAGACCTTTGGAGAAAAGAGAACCACTTGTATGAATATCAAGAGCTCAGATGGAAACCCGGTTCTAAGCAAAGAAGGGAAAGCAGAAAGGTGGAAGGAGTATATAGAGTGTCTATACAAGGGCGATGTACTTGAGGACAATATTATGGAAATTGAAGAGGATGTAGATAAAGATGAAATGGGAGATATGATACTGTGTGAAGAGTTTGACATTCCATTAGAACTACTGCTGGCCTTGGGAGAGCCAGTCCTGACAAAACTCTACCATCTGGTGAGCAAGATGTATGAGACAGGCGAAATACCCTCAGACCTCAAGAAGAATATAATAATTCAAATCCCAAAGAAATCAGGTGTTAACAGATGTGAAAATTACCGAACAATCAGTTTAATAATAAGTCATGGCTGCAAAATACTAACGCGAATTCTTTACAGACGAATGGAAAAACTAGTAGAAGCCTACCTTGGGGAAGATCAGTTTGGATTCCGTAGAAATATTGGAACACATGAGGCAATACTGACCCTACGGCTTATCTTAGAAGCTAGATTAAGGAAAGGCAAACCTACATTTCTAGCATTTGTAGACTTAGAGAAAGCTTTTGAAAATGTTGACTGGAATACTCTCTTTCAGATTCTGAAGGTGGCAGGGGTAAAATATAGGGAGCGAAAGGCTATTGACAATTTGTATGGAAACCAAATGGCAGTTATAAGAGTCAAGGGGCATGAAAGGGAAGCAGCAGTTGGGAAGGGAGTGAGACAGGGTGGTAGCCTCTCCCCAATGTTATTCAATCTGTATATTGAGCAAGCAGTAAAGGAAACAAAAGAAAAATTCGGAGTAGGAATTAAAATCCATGGAGAAGAAATAAAAACTTTGAGGATCGCCAATGACATTGTAATTCTGTCAGAGACAGAAAAGGACTTGGAAGAGCAGTTGAACGGAATGGACAGTGTCTTGAAGGGAGGATATAACATGAACATCCACAAAAACAAAACAAGGATAATGGAATGTAGTCGAATTAAGTCGGGTGATGCTGAGGGAATTAGATTAGGAAATGAGACACTTAAAGTAGTAAAGGAGTTTTGCTATTTGGGGAGCCAAATAACTGATGATGGTCGAAGTAGAGAGGATATAAAATGTAGACTGGCAATGGCAAGGAAGACGTTTCTGAAGAAGAGAAATTTGTTAACATCGAGTATCGATTTAAGTGTTAGGAAGTTGTTTCTGAAAGTATTTGTATGGAGTGTAGCCATGTATGGAAGTGAAACATGGACAATAATAGTTTAGACAAGAAGAGAATAGAAGCTTTCGAAATGTGGTGCTACAGAAGTATGCTGAAGATTAGATGGGTAGATCACATAACTAATGAGGAAGTATTGAATAGGATTGGGGAGAAGATAAGTTTGTGGCACAACTTGACCAGAAGAAGGGATCGGTTGGTAGGACATGTTCTGAGGCATCAAGGGATCACCAATTTAGTATTTGAGGGCAGCGTGGAGGGTAAAAATCATAGAGGGAGACCAAGAGATGAATACACCAAGCAGATTCAGAAGGATGTAGGTTGCAGTAGGTACTGGGAGATGAAGAAGCTTGCACAGGATAGAGTAGCATGGAGAGCTGCATCAAACCAGTCTCAGGACTGAAGAGCACAACAACAACAACAACAACTACTACTACTACTACTACTACTCTCGTATGTATAGTAATAGTATTCTTACAAGTACATTTTTAGTTTTTCTGAAAGGATAGATTTTATTTATTTCATTAATTTCCTGTAGCAGTTTTTAATTCAGTTTTAAATTTTGATATAATGCACTGTTTTGGGTCTTTTTCTAATTTTTCCTGTCTAGATGAAGACAATGGTTTGATCTTATTCTGTAGTTTTGAATAGTGTTGTTTGTGCTACAATTTGTGATATTCTTCTTGATGTACACTACCAGTATGGTCTGGAATATGAACTCACAAGGAACAGTCAGAATTTTTAAGTAGAGGGCCCACTTATTGCTTTTCAATAGGATTCTCACTGCTCTTTTGTATTTTGAAAACATTTTAAATTCTGAATGCTATTTCTCCAGAAAATTGTCCCATAGTTGAGGACTGTGTTCACATACCTAAAGTATACAGTTCTAACAGCGGAACTCCAGGTTGGAATATCCACAATATAAGGAAAAGGATAGATTGCTACTCACAGTAAAGAGGACACATTGAGTTGCAGACGGGCACAAGCAAAAAGACTGTTACACTTACTTTCGGCTGAAGCCTAGACACACACACACACACACACACACACACACACACACACAAGCAAGCATACCTCATACTCATATGACCAGTCGGCGACTACTCGGTCCGAAATGTGGTGGAGATAGCTAAATGTGTAACATTGTTTTTGTTGGAGCCTGTCTGCAACGAGATGCCGCAATGGTTAGCACACTAGACTTGCATTCGGGAGGACTACGTTTCAAACTGCATCTGGCCATGCTGGTTTAGGTTTTCTGTGATTTCCCTAAACCGCTTCAGGCAAATGCCGGGGTGGTTCCTTTGATAGTGCACATCCAATTTCCTTCCCTAATCTGACAGGACCAATGACCTCACTTTTGGTCCCCTCTCCCAAATCAACCAACCAATTAACCAACCAACTCGAATGTATGTAGTGTGTTGTAGGTACGGTTTTGATAGATTCTTAACATGTTTACTTCAGCTGACCATCAACGTGCAGCTCCAAGAAATTTGTTCTGGGTAAATCATCTATAGAGGTGCTGTGTGATTTTTAATTTAAACCCTCACATTTCCTGTTTATTCTGAAATGCATACTTGTTGTGTTATTTGTATTGAGGATTACTTTGTTCTCTGATGACCACGTGTAGACATCACTCACTGCTTCATTAGCGTTTCTTAATACTAGTGCCGGTGTCTGGTTAGTGATTAGTGTGTTCTCCTCACCAGCAAACAGTAGTTTTCCCTCTGTGTCTGATATATTGTGGAAAATAAGTTGCATACTTCAGAGTTTCCTGTCATGTGTTTTCCTCCATATGTGCCGAACTACTCAGTTTTCTCATGATGTACTGGTGGGAATTTTGAGTCAAGCTCTCAACTCTACCCTTGCTCCCAGAGGCACCAATCTGCAATATGAGTCCTGCTCTGGTATATGATTTTAACTTGTTGCATATACTCAGTAAATGGTGCACAGCTTTGTCACAATGTTGTAGTGTAGTGATTAATAAATGTTTATTCTAAAAACAAAATCACAATCATTGCACAGTATTAGCAGTTATAGTTGTCACTGCAGCTATCTTCAAATTGTGTTGTTGCTATGGGAGTTAATTGTGCATTCTAATGTGGAAGATGGTTGATGTGATAACTGAAAGTAGTAATATGTTCCAGTAATTGTAACACTTCATTGCAACACAAAACAAACATCTTTATGGGTCATTGAGAGAGAATCCTCACATATTTCAGACATGTCAGGTGCCAGTAGAGGTATCTGTCTCTTTATGATGGGCTGTTTTAAGCTGGTTGTTCATTACAGTTATCTGGCTCATGGTGCAACAACAGAAAAGTACCTTTATCAATGTGGCACATACCAGCAGAATTTTTTAAAGACTTAGCATTTCCCATTAATTCCTATAATCTCCTCTTCCTCCAGGCACTGTCCTGATACTGAAAGTTAGTAGGCCCTACCTTTGATTTTAATGCCCTCCTTTTTTTTTGCATAGTCATCAGACTTCACTCTTTCAGTTACACATATACGGTGAGTCTCTATTTGTAGTATGGTTCATTTCATTAGTTAAGGGGAAATGCCAGGTATGACTGGATGCTGCGTGCTATGTAAGTGTGATTCAAACCAACTATCAAGCGTGCTGCTTTCAGTAACCAAAAATTGCAGCTTTCCCAAGAGAATGTTATGATTTGTACAATAAAATACTTGTGACTTTTACTATTTTGCAACGCCTGTGTTTCATGGTGTACTATGCAATGTCATTCATGAATGTCTGAAGGACATTACATAGCACACCATAAAACACATACACAGCAAAATAGTATTACATGCCTGGACAGGCTGTGACAACAATAAGTAAGTCCCTACCGATACAGGATTCACAGCAGTTGTGGGAGTGTAGGACGTAGACACAGGGTAACATATGAGGAAAGGATTGGCCCAGGAGGCGGAAAGCTGATAGGCAACTATTCACATAAAGTGGTAAATATGGGTTTGAGTCCCAGTTTGTCACAAATTTTCATTTGTCACCAGTAAATCGCACAGCTTAAGTCTAACCTTTCTTAAATTTTGTCTTTTGTTGAGTGACATTTGATCTGCAGAGTTAAGGCCCATCTGGAATGTAAATTTAGATTTACTCTTATTCTTTGGTTCCTCAGAAATGCCTAACATATTTTGAGTAAATCAACTTTGTCAGTTGGTTGCAGAAAGACTGCAAAACTATTCGATAGCAAGTGTAGTCATAACATTTCACTTCTCATCTTGGAAAAAATCAAGCTGTAACCATAAATCTTGGTGTTGATGTTGGTCCTTCTCTGTGCACACAACCTTCAATTAGACACATTTTTCATGGTGGTGGATGATTTTTTGGAGACCTTGGTTGTAGAGGTCTGCATTGTACCTCTTCAGGAAATGTTCCACCTTGAAAATCACCATGTGGTCAGTTTATTGAAACCTGTCACAAAATGATTTTAGCATCACTAGGTGCCAAATAAGGAGAATACAGAAGTGATGTGAAATTTAGTCGCCGGCCGGAGTGGCCGTGCAATTCTAGGCGCTACAGTCTGGAGCCGAGCGACTGCTATGGTCGCATGTTCGAATCCTGCCTCGGGCATGGATGCGTGTGATGTCCTTAGGTTAGTTAGGTTTAATTAGTTCTAAGTTCTAGGCGGCTGATGACCTCAGAAGTTAAGTCACATAGTGCTCAGAGCCATTTGAAATTTTATCCTGAGTAGAATGAGTATTGCGGTGTAGCAGATACATCGCGTACACAACTTCCTGTGATGCTTTTTCTTGACAGCCTCATGTGATCTCACCAGGAGGTTTATGTATGCTCCTGTGGTGGTTTTCCCATTACAAACGCAACATTTTAGCACCATAGCATGCCAGTCTCAAAAAGCACTGAGAATCAATTTGGCCAATTGTAGTTGGGCCTTCACCTTTTTCAACTGTGGGGATTCAAATGTTTCCACTACTATCTTTACTGTTTGGTCTAAGAGCCGTAGTGATACACCCAGCTCTCATCCATGGTGATAAGGTGGCTACAGGAGTCATCTGGATTGGTCTGTCTCAACTGCAACATCTCCACTGATCCCTTGGTGTGAGCAGTCACAGAATCGAGGGGGTAATAACTTTTGTCATTCTCAGTATGTTTTGCAGGATGTTTAAAGCTGAGCCGCAACTGATTTTCACTTTTGCCATTATTACCTTGATTGTGATACACAAGTATTTGAGCAGTAGAGCCTCAGAGATAATCTGTCATTTCATTTATCATCATTCATGCATATTTGACAACACTGGAAGCCACTTTATCATTTGATTACATGCTATTGCTATACACTTTCACCAACTCAGCACAGATTGTTGCTGTTGTTCCTCTTCAAATGCAGAAAATGGATTACCACATGATACTCCACTTTGCCAGTGGGCTGCACCTGGTTCAAATGGCTCTGAGCACTATGGGACTCAACTGCTGTGGTTATCAGTCCCCTAGAACTTAGAACTACTTAAACCTAACTAACCTAAGGACATCACACACATCCATGCCCAAGGCAGGATTCGAACCTGCGACGGTAGCAGTCCCACGGTTCCAGACGGCGCGCCTAGAACCGCGAGACCACCGCGGCCGGCGCTGCACCTGGTATGCTACAGTACTGTGATGTGGGGAGTTCAGTGTTCCCCAGGACTTCTGGCAGGTTCTTGCAAACACACTATTTTCTTCAAGATGAGAATTGATACTTTATGACTATCACATTTAATTAACGGTATTTGTCTTAACATCTCCCTTGTAGATGACATGTGTAGTGTATAATTTATAATGGGAGTTGTAAAAGGGCTCATATTTTTACAGGAGACAGTCCTGATCTAACCTAGAAGAAAAAGTCTTATAAACATATGTCTAGAAACAAATATTTGAGGTATGTGTCATTTTACGTGTGTTGAGAATGGTCAGTACTCAGTGGCATAGGCTGTCTTCCTATTGCTCACTTATTGGCTGTGTTTGTCTCACTACATAGTTCTCCAACTGTGATCCTATTATCAGGCATAGCAACAACCATCTCATACACCAGTAATGCTATATATATTATTTTGAGTTTGTGTTGGCATCAGACAAGATTAGTAATTCTTTGGAGTGTGAACAACATAAACAGTGAACTGGAAAAGCAGACTGTGGTTTATGTAATGGCATTAATTGTCATGTATATATCAAGTGCACAGAATGAGAGCCTTGATGCTGCTACAGTCCACTTAAAAAAATGTTAAGCACATTGTTTCGGTCACTTGCAAACACAGGATTAATCACAACAAGAACAGGGGAACACGATGTACCTTGCACAGCTTACATGCTGAGCATGGAGTAGCAAGTGGTATGGTTGATTGAGTTTTTATTTGGTCATTTTAAATTTTTTTGTACATATCTTGTACTGTATGAATCAAAGAATAAAGTATTGCATGGAGAAAAATACTAGGAAAAAAAACATTATGCATAAGGTATACAATATTATTAAGTTTGTAGCATTTTTTTGTGCATGTTGGTATTCCGGTTGCTGTGGGTTTATTTATCAATTGTCATTTTTTAATTTGTTGTTCACTATTTCTATTTGAGCTTATGTATTGGCATTTTGACGTTTGGAGATAGTGAATGAAGCTGTGGAAGCTAGCAAATGTAGTACCATGGGTAGAAATCTGGACTTTTTCGATGTATTCTTCTTTTGGAGTTCAATAGAGGGGCAACAGTGGCAGAGGCAGCCAGAAACATTGGCACACTGTGTGGGGATAATGCCACTGGAAAGAGCATAGCAAGAAAATTGTTTTCTCATTTTAAGCAGGACCTATTTACATTAGTGATTCTCCACATCCAGGAAGACCTTCTGCGTTTAATGAAGATCGCTTAAATGCATTAATCTACAATGACCAACATCAATGGACTCGAGAACTGGCAGATGTGATGAACTGTGACTATTCCACCATCATATGATATTTTGATGCCCTGGGGAAGGTTAGAAAGTTGCATGCTCTGAGCCAAAATCACAAAAATGAGTGGGTGGCCATATGTGAATCTTTACTTGCTAGTCATCAGTTGGCTCATGAACAACACTTACTGTTCCTATCCTATATCATTAGTGGTGAAGAGGAATGGTGTCCTTTTGCTAACGTAAGGAAAAGAAAGGAATGGTTCAGCCAAAAAAAAGTAGCAGCTCCCTGTACAAATACCTGTGTGCATCCACAAAAGATAAAGTTATGCATCTGATGGAACAGCAGTGGTGTGGTGTATTACAGATTGCTTCCCTGAGGTGTAACCATCACTGAAGTGATGCTACTCCACGATAACATCCTCCCGCATTCTATTAGACTGACAAAAAGTGCTATACAGGAATTGGCTAGGAAAGTCATTCACAGCCATCTTATTCACCGCATCTTGCACCCTCAGATTTTCACCTTTTCCACTCTCTATCAAATAACCTTCAAGGAACTTTCTTTCTGGGTGAAAATGCCCTTCGAACATGGCTCGACAGGTTCTTTGCCTCGAAACCACATGATTTTTATGGTCCCAGAATTCAAAAGTTACCCCAGCGCTGGCAGACTGTTGTAGATGGTGAAGGAGAATATGTTATTGATGACTTCAATCTCTTTTATGTGTATTTGTTGTGTTTGTTAAACTTATGGGAAAAAGCTAAAAACTTACATTCCAACCCAGTACATACGTTAGCATACACTATTAATGTCATTCGTCATTCATAACACAATACGTCTTTTACGTAAGTTATAGCTCTAGAAATCCACTTAAATTATATATAGTATGCTTTATGAGGAATTATTCCTCTTGAATATATGAGGTTGTCAGTCTCCTCTGTTACATTCAGTGAAAGTTTATTGTAAATTCTTATTCCTGACTGGATAACTCCTTTTTACACTATATTGAGAGTTAGTGAGCCTTTGTGAAGGCTGTGCTTCTGCCTTGTGTCCTGGTTGTTATTCTGGATTACAGATATCATCAATGAGTAGATGTCCTGACTTGTATCACTATTCGAAGGGTCTGTGCTTACAGGGTATCCAGTTTGTTACACCATAGATCAACCTTACAGCTCATGTTTGTAGTTCAAAACTTTTCCCACTGTTACAGTCTTTCCCCCAGAACACCATACCGTGTGACATCAGAGAATTGAAATATATGAAATTTGACAACATTATTATTTACCTGTTAACATATACCAAGTGAGGTAGCGCAGTGTTTAGCACACTGGACTCGCATTTGGGAGGATGCCGGTTCAAACCCACATCTAGCCATCCTGATTTAGGTTTTCCGTGATTTTCCTAAATTACTTCAGGCAAATGCTGGGGTGGTTCCTTTGAAAGGGCGTGACTGACTTCTTTACCCCTCCTTTCCTAACATGAAGGAACCAATGACCTCGCTGTTTGGTCCCTTCCCCCAAATCGGACAACCAACCTGTTGACATATGGCAAAACAGCTCTTAGTGCAAAGCATGCTGACTTCAGTTTCTTGAACAGCTGATCTGTATGTTCATTCAGTCTTAATTTATTATCCATTGGTATGCCTAGAAATCTTGTACAACAAGTTTCACTTATTTGATGACCATCTATATTTCTAAGTGATGACCCAGAACCTGGTACCAGTTGCAGGTTGTCTGCCTAAAGCTTCCAGGGCAACAAAAATATTTTGCGTAATTACTGACAAAATTTAGAAAATGTAAAATGCTGCCATTGTTGACTCATTAAGAGGTACAACCTTACATTAGAAGTTCAACAGAAAATTCAAGTATTACAGATTCATCCCTAATTTGAGAATGAGAGCACTTTGTGACTTAGACATAATTTCAAATATTTGTGAAACTTTTTCCCACTGATGCCCTCCCACAAAATGATGGAAGGAAAAAAGTTTATCGCTTACTAAATTTTTGCTGTTCATGCAACATCAGACATGATTTTTTACGTTATCACTTCTTTACTACCATCTCATTTCAAAACACAAATTGCACACAATATCCAAATATACCATTGAGTTTACCTGCAGAATTATATCATTGTACAATGCATAATTCAGGAGATATGACTTCATAAACATTGAGAGGTATGTAAAACTAGCTTTTGCTTGAAATGGAGCAAAAATTACCCAGACTATATTCATTCATTGTTTGATAACAAGAGCACTTAGCAGCTCCAAACAAACTTTAAGTATAACTTCAAATCCTTTACAAACTTTTTCTTGTGTATGTGCTGAACATCAAGTATTAAAAAAATAACTCATTTGTAAAGTAATCAGACATTTGAAACTGTTTTTTACATGGGATTTTGGTTCCTTAAAGAATTGGGCATTTATGTGTTAATATCTATTCCAAGAGCTTGTAGCTTGTTATTTCCTATCTGAAACTACATTTCTGTGAACCATTTGTATACTTGTTGTGTTACTGTTTTAGTTGTAATCTGCATTGAGGGTTTCACACCGTTGAGCAAGCTATATTTATCATCAGCAAATATTACTATATTTGCCTTGTTGTTTACTGATGGCGATAGGTCATTGATGTACACTAAAATGATCAGTGGTCCATGGATCATGTCTTGGGGAACACCATTCTACTATAGATCTGATTTAAGCTTTCCACTCTGCTCCATCCCAGAGGAGCATGATCTGTTCTGGAAACAATGCTGCAAAATACAAGCTCTGCTTCCCCTACTCCCCCTCCCTCCACCTCTCCCAATGAGGCTAGCTCTCTTCACCAAGAACCGAGGATGGCTTCTGAACCCAGGTGACAGGTGTCACTCATACTTAAATGAGACACTATTTGCAGCTGGGTGCACGTAGTATGCTTGATGATACTGCAGCAGAGCCTGCCCTGTCTTGGACATTACAGCCCTCATCCCTCAGCAAGCAAACAGGGTGGATGCTGGGTTTCTTTCACAAACTACTTGCTTTTTTCCTAATGAGCCCCATCATCCGTCTAATCTTGGAGTTCTCAATGGTAAGCAATCCCACAGTCTGTACTTGTCTGGATCTTTCAGCAAGTTTGGCCTCAGTCCCAGTGGATGAGGCATCTCATGCTGGCTTAGATGTACTTTCAACAGTCACAGTGCCTAATACCTGTTTTTAAGGTGTATGGGAACATCCATGCGGCCAGTACTCACTTTCACTTTCCGTCCAGAGGTTCACAACCCCACCACTGTTTGCCATTTACTATTAGATAAGTATCAGCTAGCCGGGATGCCCAAATCTGAGGGCACTGAAACATCAGAATCCCATGTGACACTACAGGCTCCAGAGGTGCCAAGGCATTCATCTCAGGTGCTGCAGTGCCACAGCAGGCCTGGCCAGGCAGCTGTCTGAAGCCTGTCAACCATGTCCAACACAGCTTCTAGCTGTTTACAGACAGTGGCCAATTCCGTCTGCATCCATAAATAATCAGTGGAGTCACTATCTATCAGAATCCATCTGCACCACAAGTAATATAACACCAACCCAGTGAGTCGCTGGGTGTAATCTGGATTTTACTGCTATGTTACTCCTCAGTTCTTACAACTCTCCAGAGTAAACTCACACAGTGGAAATACACTAAAATTCCTGCAGAAACATAGCATAAGTTAGCATACACTGTAGTGGAAGTCTTGAATGGTGGTGGTTGAGTTTAGGCTCATTCTGCATACCTATGTCATGCATTCTCTGACAGCAAGTAGTGTTCTGAGTGCCCTGATGTGAATGTTGTAGCCAGTGTGGGCATTAAATATGATCGTAGACAGTTATTTAGAGAATTTTTATTCCATTTGTTGGAACTGCAAATTCTGCAGAAACTTCTACAAGTGCAGAGCATATATAGCCGCATACCATGATTGTCACTCAAAACCAGCAATGTTGCAGTCAGTCACTTCTTTGCAGAAGCACATGAAAAATAAATTCTCGCATTCGGGAGGACGACGTTTCAAACCGCATCTGACCGTTCTGGTTTAGGGTTTCCTCCCCATCCTTCCCTATTCTGACGGGACTGATGTCCTCGCTGTTTGATCCCATCCCTCAAACCAGCCAACCATATATTCTGTAGTTAGAAAAAAACTGCGTCCGCTGGGCTTTCTGGCTGTGGCTATGCTAGATTGAACCCATATCAAATTTACCTTCTTCATGTTCTATAGAAAGAAAACACAGAGTACAATGGCACATTCTGGATACACCTGAAGCATAGAAGGGTTGGTTGATATAACATGAACACTCCAGTTGTGAAGCCTGTTCCTGTCTTATTTATAATGCATACACATCATCACCAGTTTTTCTGTTGTAGTGTAACATTTGTGGAAGTGTTACTGCCTATTCCTGTATTCATTCACCCAGGAACATCTCATAATGATATGCGATTTATCATCACAATGCAAAGAAAATAAATAGTTCCAATATACATACACACAGAATATACACTTATGTTTTGGAAGGCTAGAACAGGTGATCATCTATCGCCTTGCTGGAGGAACTATTGTGGTATTTGCCTGAAATGATTTAGAAAAACCATGGGAAACCCAAATCAGGATGGTCAAACTGAGAGAACTCCATCCCTCTGAAAATGAAGTCAGTGTCTTAACAGCTGCACTGCCTCATTCAGTTGGTACTGCTCTACCCTGGCTACTGACTTCTTTTGATGTGTTATGTTTATTGAAGGAATTATACTTTTTGCAGCAGAAAATTGGATGTACTGTTTTTTTTCAAAGATCAGAGCAAGCCCATTCGCAGAAAACCAATTAATAACTTTTCCAAAGACCTTATTTGTATCATTTTCTGTCGGACTTTCTTTTACTGGATTAATAATTTTATTTGTATCATCAGCAAATAGTGTCAGTTCAGCATCTTGTTTCACATAAGAAGGGAGGTCGTTCACATATATCAAGAACAGGAAGGGACCCATGATCTAACCTTGTGGAAAACCTGATGTAATTTCACCCCATTTAGATGAAGTGGCAAACTCCTTTGAATCATTTGAAGCATATAAAGAGACTTTTTGCTTCCTGTTCTGTAGATATGACTTAAACCACTCATATGCTGTTCCATTTATACCATAGAATTGTAATTTCTCTAACATAATGTCATGGTTCACACGATCAAATGCTTTGGATAAGTCACAGAATATTCCTACTGGTGACATTTTACTATTTAAAGACTCTATTATATGAACAGTGAAATTGTATATATCTGTATCAGTGGAACAGCATTTCTGAAATCCGAACTGTGATTTACTAAGTATCCCATTACTGTTGACATGACTAAACACTCTTGAGTACATTACTTTCTCAAAAATTTTTGAAAATGCTGTAAGTAAGGATACTGGCTGGTAATTATTGACATCTGTGGTTTCCCCCTTTTTGTAGAGAGGCTTGACAATGGCATATTTTAATCTGTCTGGAAAAATATCCTGAGTCAGTGGTGCATTACATATGTGACTCAAAACATCAGCTGTAATTGCTCCACATTGTTTTAATAACTTGTTAGAGATGTCATCTACTCCAACAGAACATTTATTTTTCAAAGATAAAATAATTGTTAGATGAAACTTAATCTGACTAAAAATTTTCAAAAGTGACTCTTCTATGTACTGCCTGGCTTTTTCTTTTTGAACTATTCTCACCAATTTTTTCTCCTACACTTAAGAAGTGATTGTTAAATACATTGGCTACCTGTGTACTGTTGGTTATGATGGTCTCATTCTCTTCACTCTGATCAGTGACTAACTTAATATTCAGGTGTTCTTATTCTTTGTGCAGGAGCAGGAAGCAGACATGTCATATCAACCCAGTGGACAACCTGGTTATCCACCACCATACTCTGGTATGACTAAATAACTATTCCTTTTGCTAAGACTATTTAGATGTACTCCTTCTTATCTGGGTTTCTTATTTCTGAGTGATGTAGTAGAGGTTAAACAACTTACCAAATTTTATTCTGCTACTGAATTCATACTAGTTGTGTAAGAAATTTATATAGGTAAGAGATTAATTAAAATATTTAACACCAGTCCTCAGAAACTTAAATTTGACTGTATATGAACTTCACTTCATTTATGGGAATTCTTTCATATCTTCCATGTTCAGTTTAATCACTCATTCACTCCCGCATTCCCTCATACTGTCTAGATCTCATCAAGGAGTAGCACTTTTAGGGGTGAGGAATGAGTAAAGATGTACATCAACAAAAGGCATACAAACAAGATCTTTTAACTACGTTAACAATGAACTGTCACTATACTGCCTCACGCTTTCATTCTCATGTCAGCTAAATTTAATGAAATAAATTAAAAAGAAAGCTGCTACATTGAAATAAGCTCCTGTTTATCTCCTATTAGTAGCTTGATATTTGCTGTGTGTGTCACTTTTTTCCAAAGAACACTATTGTGTCTGTAATTATAGGTCATAGTTACAGTACATCACTATTAGTCATGCAGATTTACAGCAAATACTGCTGCTTGCCATGTAGGCAACAGAAAGAGGGGCTAATCATGTTTTTATTTTTCTGTTGAGCAAGGCTGGGTTCCTAGTTTCTTGCTTCATGTTAGATTAGAGGAGGTACCTTTACACCAGAGTACATAACTCCTATCTGAACCCTAGAATGGGAAACAGAGCTTACATGAAAATTATTTTTGTGTCTTCTATTGTGATTTTGTAGTTCACAGTACAGTAGATGTAAATTTTTATTGTCAGCAGCAATAACCATCAAGGAGTAAATCTACTGAGAACTGAGTGTAAGAATTTAAAAAAAAAATCTTAAAAAGGATTCTGCAAGATGATGGCAATCCACTTTGCATGAAGTTGTTGCTGTTCATTTCTATTAAATAAATATGAGGGTATGTTGAAAAGGAAAGCCTCCAAATATTTTGTGTGATGACTCTTAAATCTCTTTAAATAAAACATTATTAATATTCTACATATTTATTTCTCAACATAGTCCCATGGTGACAAACACATTTCTCCCATCAAGGGACCACTACCATCAGCGTAGAATGTATTACTTCTTCATAGAGCCATAATCTCACCTCTGCTTGTACTGCTTCATCACTATCAATGTGAAGTTCTCAAATATTTTCTTTAAGTTTTGGAAACAGATGAAAATTGAATGGGGCCAAATCAGGACTGTGTGAAAGATTATTGATGTCGTTGAATCCAAGGCATCAATGTGTTGCAGATGTCAGAGCACTCAGGTGTGGACTGGCATTGTCATGCAGCAGGAGAGGGTGCTCCATGTGTGGATGAACTCTTTGCATTAAAAATGTTGTTACAGCATGCTGCTTCTCACGCACCAATATTGTTATGCGACACACCGCCACATTACGCACAACAACTCAGAACCATCTAGAGGCAGAGGGCTGCAAACATGTAGACAAAGAATAAAGATATAAAAGTTAATAAAGTTAGTTTTATTTTTAAAAAATTAAGAGTTTTTACATGAAAAATTCGGAGGCATTACTTTTCAGCATGCCCTCGTAGTTGATGTGCTTATGCTGCATTGCCTCAGGTGATAATTCCACTGGTTAATACAAAACATGCATGATTGTTTTAAGGCACTGAGTGATGCTTCTAAGGACAAAACATGCTGAATTGAACTCCTGGATTAGTTGTCTACATATTGACTGCATTTTAAGTTGTAGGGTCCCAAGGATCTTGACAGAGCGTATTTCATTTAGTGTATGACCATTATTAGTGTTTACTTTCGGTACTAGGTCATATTTTCATGTACAATATCATATAGTATAAGTCTTTGTGAGACTAAAACTTCAATTTTTTTGCTGTGATCCAGGCGTTGGCCTGTTCTGCATCAATTGAGCAATAAAAGTTTGAGTTACGATACTTGATTAGTGTGCTTGTGTTCTGATCTGCTATCTAAAGCCATTGAAATATTGGTTATATAGGTTAGGAAATGGTCCCAGTACCAATCCATGTGAGATCGCATATGTAATGTTCCCCATCCTGAGGTTAGTTTCATGTCTGTGATACTGAGACAGTCTGCTTTCTACTACGTAGAGAGGATTACACCCATGCAAGTGGTACACCACTAATACCATAACATTTCAGTTTGCCAAATAGAATTTTATGATGCACAAACTGAAAGGCTTTGCCAAATCACAATTACTGGCAGGATTTTTTTTTTTTTCTTCTTTAGCTCTGCCAGGGCTTCATTTGTGAGGTCAAATGTTAGTTGCTCCATGGAAAATTCTGTATGAAAATCAAACTGAGAGGCAGTTAATAAGTTGTTCTCCAAAAAATGGATTAGCATTCTATCAAACAACACATTCTCAAAATGAGGAAATATATCCCAAGTCATTGATTGATCAAAAAGTTGGCTTAAGGGTAATCGTATAAATACTGCTAAAGGTTTTAATATACACCTATAAACACCTCATAACCAGGTAAATTATTACTTTTTAACAATCCAGTGAATTTTTTAATCTCTTTAGGGGTGATTCATGCAACATCTGTGCAAGCAGAGATGGCCTTCGGCTATCCATTGGCCAGGTGTTACCATTACCTTAGCACACTCAGGTGTCTTGAAAATTAGGTTGATTAGCTAATCTAGACATAGTATTCAAAAATACATTGCTGTATAAACTTTTTTCAGGAATTGCCCACAACACTTTTGTAGAATCTTCTTTTATTTTCATGCATACAACACTAAAACACATAGTTATTCATTAAATTTTTCAAATAAAAATATTTACAGAAAACCTATGTTCCACACTTTAGCATTCACGATGTCATTGATGTAAATTCATTTTAAAGGTGGGCCCAATTAAACATAGTCACAAGTGCATAGAAATATCTTACTCATATAAAATGATCTGTTGCCCATGTGTATGTGTAAAATAAAATTAATAAGTTAGTAGCTGTGAGTACAAATTAACATTAACTAAGTGATGACTGATCAAGTGCTCAGCCTTCGCCCCATCCTCCACCCCTCCTTCACCACAACTGGCACCTGGATGCAGTGCAGCCCATCTCTGTGTACAACTAAATTCAATGACTCAGAAGCTTCATTTGTCATTTTAGTATTTTTCATACAGAAAAATTCATCAAGGCATACAGTGTGGTCAAGTTTTACACAATAATTAGTTACGTAAATGGTACAGAAAGTAAGGAGCTTGCTTAGCAACTAAAAGATGATTTATATTATTACATAAGAAAAACATATATTTTAATGATAAGTTTCTAAGAATTATTGAACTGAATCAAATTAATTTTATTTTGGGCAAGTTTTGAAAAGTCCGTTATATTTAGTTAGTGGTACTTAATGACCTAAGTGTGCTAACTTTATGAACAGTTTTATACTTAAGCACTTACAGTTATTATTGATCATAGTAGATCTTAAAGAAGGCAACAGCAACAAATAAAACTGTTTCTGGTGTAGTATGCATGAATATCACACCATATTTTAAATGTCTGTAAATTTTGTCTGACTTATATTGAAGCGCCAAAGAAATTGGAATAGGCCTGCGTATTCAAATACACAGATATGTAAAGAGGTAGAATACACGATCAGCAATGCCTATATTAGACAAAAACCGTCTGGTGCCGTTGTTAGATCAGTTACTGCTGCTACAATGGCAGGCTCTCAGGTTTAAGTGAGTTTGAACATGATGATGTAGTCAGCACAAGAGTGATGGACACAGCATCTCCAAGGTAGTAATGAAGTGCGGATTTTCCTGTACGATCATTTCACAAGTGTACCGTGAATATCAGGAATCCAGTAAAACATGAAATCTCTGACATCACTGCAGCTGAAAAACCTGCAAGAATGGAACCAACGTCAACTGAAGAGAATCATTCTGTGTGATAGAAGTGCAACCCTTCCACAGATTGCTGCGGATTTCATTGCTGGACCATCAACAAGTGTCAGCATGCAAAACATTCAACAAAACATCATTGTTATGGGTTTTTGGAGCCGAAGGCCCACTCTTGTAGCCTTGATGACTGCATGACACACAGCTTTACACCTTGCCTGGGCCTGTCACCACCAACATTGGACTGTTGATGACTGGAAACATGTTGCCAGGTTGGACGAGTCTTGTTTCAAATTGTATCAAGCAGATGGATGTGTATGGGTATGGAGGCAACCTCAAGAGTCCATGGACCCTGCATATCAGCGGGGGACTATTCAAGCTGGTGTAGGCTCTGTAATGGGATGGACGTGTGCAGTTAGAGTGGTATGGGATCACTGGTACATCTCGATACGACTCTGACAGGTGACACATATGTAAGCATCCTGTTTGATCACCTGCATCCACTCATGTCCATTGTGCATTCCAATGGACTTTGGCAATTCCAGCAGGACAATGTGACACCCCACACATCTAGAATTGCCATGAGTGCCTCCAGGAACACACTTCTGAGTTTAAATACTTTTGCTGGCCACCAAACCCCCAAGACATGAACATCATTGAGCATATCTGAGATGCCTTGCTACATGTGGTTCAGAAGAGATCTCCAGCCTCTCATACTTTTACAGATTTATAGACAGGCCTGCAGGATTCATGGTGTCAGTTCCCTCCAGCACTACTTCAGACATTAGTCGAGTCCATTCCATGTTGTGTTGCAGCACTTCTGCATGCTCGCAGGGCCCCTACACGATATTAGGCAGGTGCACTAGTTTCTTTGGCTCTTCAGTATATAATGCACACTTGAAGAGCAGTGAGCACATGTTTAGTAGAAGAGATTTGTTTCACAGTAGTGAAGCTGAAGAAGCACTTTGTACTTTACAAGCTGGGGGCTGTCATTATACAAAGGCATTTAAATTATTTTTTGTAGGACTTTCTGCATGCTAATCGTAATGTGCATCAGACTGCTTTCTTCAGGCATCTGAAAGTATATCTAGTTTCTGGAGAAATACACCAGCATAACACTGCAGTGATATTCCGTACTGCAGCTGGGAATGGAAGAAAGCAAAAAATGAGAAAAGTAACAACTATTTGTTCTCATTGAACTTCCATTCGTACAATGAAAAAGTACCCACGCTAGTTTCCTGCTGAGATAATTCAAGTGTTCTACCCTAGAGTTTTTGATTAATCACCAGTCCAAGCAGTTTAACTGTGTTGTTTTCATTTCTAATTATGTTAAGACTATAAATAGTTCCTTCTGTTGTTGTCTGATTACGTACATTCTTAGGTTTATGCAATTTGAAAAAAATTGAACAGGAAAGGTTCAAGAACAGAGTCTTGGGGTACTCCTAGTTTTATTGGAACTGTTGCTTTTTTTTCAGTAAATAATTTTTAGTACCAGCACATTGTTGTATATATGATATAGGATAAGTCAGAAGATGAGATTTGGTAAATCAGTTTACTTATGATGCTCCAGAAATTCAAGAGACAGAGTAGATGCAGTGGTCAAGCAAGAACTATTTCAGCTTCACTTTAAATGTATTTAATTTTGGTATGCATTGTAAGTAAGAAGGCTTCTGTTACGTAACACAATTTCAATATGATAAACTCCAATTTTGCATAAGTTTGTACTTACTATGTTAACATGCAGGTTAAGCTTCTGCTTAGTTTCATTTGAGTGTAATCTATAGTTATGTTTGAAGATGTTTTCTTTTTTAAGATGCTCCCTTTTGTAAAAGTTAATATCTCATGTCTACACAAACAAGGAAGAGCAGTATTTTCAGACTTTAAAAAAAAGGTCTGTAGGAATCTCTGCATTCAGCCAGCTTTCTTTGTCACTCTAATAATCTTTTTCTGATTTCTTTTTTTAAGTTTGTAAAACTCCCCCAAAAATTATTCCATAGATGAGTAGTGACTGTATATTGCCATAGTACATCATGACCTCTAATGGGCAGCATGTATTTTGAGTGAGAATTTGTAACAGTAAACATAAGTCTGTTCAGTTTGTACTCGTATTAAAATTTTTAATCTGCATCTCCCACCTGAAATCCTCTTGTACGACGATTACTGTGCAAAAAAGTTGCACATCTAGTAACGAAAAATACATTTTTCACATCATTGAACAGTCAATATAAATATATTATTTCATCTTTTGTTTTTTAACTAATATGTTGGGATTTTCAAATAATTTAATATTATAATAGATAACTTCATATTCACAAAAATTCCGATTGGAAAAAGAATAAAATAAAGAAAGAATAAAACAAATGGAAAAAGTTCATACGGTGATTAAAATGAAGTGACAAAGGAAAAGAAATTAAAAATGATACGTAAACCAATTAACTGAATAAAAATGATGATCAAAGTCATTTTGATAAAGATTTAAAAATAAAAATATTTACTGCCACTGTCAGTATTCAAAACCGCACCACGTAATCAGTCTATATAATACGACTTTTTTAAATGTTACTGAGTATCATGCAAAATTCTGAATTTTTTTCCATCAATTACTCGCAAACGAGAGCCCACCATGATGAATAGTAGCAGGGTGTGTTGCCTGGGATCTTAACTTACATCACAGTAAATTTGGTTTCAAAAAGTTGATCCCACTGCTGGGAACCTCTGTCTTTGTATGATCAAGAAATATAACAGATATGTTTTGTTTATCATCCAAAGCTGTTAGTATTCCTTTAAAAAAAAAGTAAAAGTTGCTGACTAGGTTGACTTTGTATCTCTGAACACATGTTGTGAGTCATTCATCAGCATTTCTTTATTAAAGAACGCTGTTAATCTTTAAGGCACATCTTTTTCATAATTTTGAGGCCTGACAAAGCTGAAACTGCCCTATTTTTAGTGATTTCACATTTGGTGCCTTTCATATGCAGAGGTGTTACTTTTAGTCTGTTTGGAATTACAACACTCTCAAATGATGAATTTACTGTGTCTGATAGTGGTTCTACAATAAATGTTGTACCAGATCCTTAGATGTTGCTGGATACATGAATAATGTATTTGCATGAATTTTTAGATCTGACTGTACTCTCTTATTGCCTGGCTGTTGTCATAATGTGTATTTGTCAACTGCTGCCCTATATTTGAGAAATGGTGGTTGAAAGCACTGGTCACGGGTCGGTCAGTTTATTATTATTTTAATTAGCTCTAAATTGGTATGATCATTGCTCTTGCGCCGATTTCTCTTTTTACATCTTCCCAGACTGTTTTAACTGTATTCTTGAAATTATACATTAGCTTCTAATGTTTTTTAAATAACTTGTGTTGGATTCTTTGGGATTTTTTGAAGTGAGTAATGAAATCAGGACCAGTGTTTTGCTTGGAGTATTCATGCAATCTCCTCTTATTTGTACAATTATTTTTTTAAGCAGAATTAAATGTAGTAGTTTTCTTGGAAAACACTATTTCAAACAGTTTTAAATGTGGCCTTAAACATGCTACGTTTGTCATTGCTATTGTTACAGTTGTATGTATACATCATTCTAATATTCCCTCTTCAGGAGGGAACAAAAATATTCCACATTTTCAGTACTGAAATTCTTACAGTGTGTTGTATCCACAGTATTGCGAATCTCTTGAATCATTCATTGTAAGAATTTGGGTGTAGTGATTGCTAAAACTTGTATTTACCTCCTATGTTTTATGTGCATTTTTGCAGGTATTTAGCATCATCTAGTTATGATAGATGTAGAAGTTGCTGTTTTCCGAGCTGGTTCCATTAATTTTGGGCTCATATTCAGTGAATGTATACTATTGTCTTTGAATTTCTTGGATTTTGAGAAATCAGCATTGAAGACAGCACATATGGTTATATTTTTCTTGGGAGAGTAAATTTCTTCCCCATGTCCTTCCTTGTGAATGAAAAGCACTTTTTGTCTCCATCTGGTGACCTGTACACAAGGAAAGTAGTTGTGTTTTGCCTTGATAATACAACTATAGATGGTTCTATATATTTTTCATTGGACAAATTATTGTGTTTATATACAGTCTTAGACATAAAACCCAGCCGCTGGCTGGATACTGCTGAAAATAAGTCAGGGTCATTCATTTAAGGCAACTGATATATCCAGTCATCCCTCAGAATTCTAAGTTTGGCCATATGCACGATCTGGCAGCACTGTAGGGTGTGGAAGTGCATGGAGAAAGTGCTGTATCTGTTCGTGGTCTTGTGGTAAGCATGACACAATGTAGATATAAAGCCTTGAGATCGAGTCCACTTCATTCTCTATATTTTTAAATCACACTTCGGTTGGTTGCCAAAGTTTTCAGTCTGATGCAAACTCAAGGATAATTCACTTCACTTTTTAACACACCTGTAACAGCAAAAGCTTCCAGAAATTATTTTGCCAAACAGCTCGTGACTGCATAAAGATCAGAACAATTTATGCTTCTCATGCTACAGTGACTGCTGGCTATTGGCCATGTGTCATCTGCCTCATAATGCCAGGCGCCATCTGCCAGCATGGAGGTATGAGTGTATTTATAAACTATTACATATTGGATTTTGCATGTTTGAAAATTGTGAACATTGTTCAGGAGTTGTAAAATAGACTTGTAAGTGGAAAAAGTCTAACATTTGCAATATATTGTTAGCTTTAGGTTTAATTGAGAGATGAAGGCAGCAGAGACAGCTCAGTACCTTTGTATTGTGTGTGGACAGAGTGTCTTTGCACTAAACACAACAGAAAATGATTTTATTGTTTCAATAAAGATTATTCTGGCATGAATGATTTTCCACATTCAGGAAGTGTCAGAAACAGGCGTATGTGATGAACTGTGACCATTTAAGCATCATGCGATATTTGCATTCAGTAGGCAAGGTTCAGAAGTTGAGCGTAGGAATACTACATGCTCTAATTAAAAGCAACAAAAATCAAAGGGGGTGACTGTTACTGCATTTTTGCTTGAACATCATCAGTTCATTCATTGAGCATTCGTGTGCAGTGTTGTTACTGGTGGTAAGTTATGATGCCTTTATGTTAACTTCTTAGAAGAAATTAATGGATGGGCCATATCAAGAAAGACATTGCAGTGTAAGAAAATTGACAGACAAAACTGCATCGTGTATTGCTATTACACAATAATACACTATGCTGATTTCAAAAACAAAACTATTCAGGAGATTATTTGGTATGTCATCTCTCACACTCTTACTATTCTGATCTTTCCCATCCCTTATCAAACAAACGTCAAGTAAATTTGTTTCCAGGCAAAAATCTTCCTTCAAACCCAGGTTGACATCTGTAACCAGTCAGTTTCTACAGGCATGGAATCAGTAAACTACCCGAGCATTGTCAGACTATTTTAGGTAATGTTAGAGAATATAGAGTTAATGAGGGATAAATATTTGCAGTTGTGTTCAGTATATTAATGGAAAACCCTCTTAAAATATGCACTGTGCTGATACAAATGAAATACAACTTTCCATGATAACCTTACAATGAAAGTTTATTTTAATGAAACATTAGTACATGTAACATGAGCATGCATATATCTGCATGAATTAGTAAGATATTATTCACTTCGGGCTTTGAAGCAGTTAGTGTTTACTTACTGTTCAGCCATACTCAAGTAGAATGGAAGTGTGTAATTTGATAAATAAAATTACTTATGTACAAAAACTGTAAGTTATGTCAGCAGAAGTGAAAAGAGGTATTATCAGTTGTGCAATGTAATAAGTTTTTCATCTTTTCACTATGTAGTACTAAAACTAGTGAGGAAATATTCGCTGGAGAAGTTTTCTTAAGGTTTCCTTATTGAATGTTGACGTGACTGCTTTTTGCTCTGTGATGAAATGGCTAAAAATATGGCCTTCAGCGAGACTGGAACTGTGAACCAACACAGCCTTCATTTGACAGGCGATCACTCCCTACAGTCACCACATTCATTGCGGATGTCTCATAACGTACGACAATGAACGCAGGTGTATACCTGTAGCACAATTCGATGATGATGGCACAAATTTTCAGGGATGACAGAGAAAAGTAATTTGAAGTAAGGGACCCTGGTCTGGAAATGACAGAGTCGAAAATACCTCCGATAGTGGGCCTGTTATACTGCAAGCCCCTTGCTTTTCATATTTTGAGAGGTGGCAGTATGGACCAAAACATGACAGAAATTATCACTGCTGAGCAGTTCTTTCATAGGCAGAAATTAAGTCTGGCATTCGCTGGTTTCACTTTCAACGGATTTTTGAGCCCACATTTTCTGTCAATGCATATGGTTTCCTACACCGTAGCTTTTCTTGATTTTGAACTTTACACTGTTTGTAGCTTACAAAGTCTTTCTGTGGATGTTCACATATAGCAATCAGTTTTGTGTTGTCTCTTTATTAGTGTGGTTCACTTTTGGAGTTAGTGCCAATGGCAGTGATCTCAAGAAACTTATCGGGTGATCAAAAAGTCAGTATAAATTTGAAAACTTAATAAACCACGGAATAATGTAGATAGAGAGGTAAAAATTGACACACATGCTTGGATTGACATGGGGTTTTATTGGAACCACTACATATTGCTAGACGCATGAAAGATCTCTTGCACACATAGTTTGGTGATGATCGTGTGCTCAGCCGCCACTTCCACCATGCTTTGCCTCCCAGGTCCCCAGACAGTCCGTGCGATTATTGGCTTTGGGGTTACCTGAAGTTGCAAGTGTATTGTGATCGACTGACATCTCTAGGGATGCTGAAAGACAACATCCGATGCCAATGCCTCACCGTAAATTCGGGCATACTTTGCAGTGCTGTTCACAACATTATTCCTTGACTCTAGCTATTGTTGAGGAATGATGGTGGACATATTGAGCATTTCCTGTAAAGAACATCATCTTTGCTTTGTCTTACTTTGTTATGCTAATTATTGCTATTCTGATCAGATGAAGCACCATCTGTCGGACATTTTTTGAACTTTTGTATTTTTTTGGTTCTAATAAAACCCCATGTCATTCCAAGCATGTGTGTCAATTTGTACCTCTCTATTTACATTATTCCATGATTTATTCAGTTTTCAAATTTATACTGACTTTTTGATCACCCTGTCTTTTATAAAGATGTGCTGCCTACTAATGATGCACCACTAGAGATTCTCAAAATTGTAAGTGGCATCTGGTGAAGTGCCCTTTTTAGCTTTCAGTAGGCTTAAGATGGACGAACTCAAATAATTGTGACAGTTATTGATTTATGACCTTTGATTTGAAATTGGTGCATGTGAGTATTATTAATAATTATTCTCTAGTCACTAAACCTGAAATTCAGATAAGACTCTCACACATATCCTTTGGGTATTCTGGCTCTCAGCAGGTGTGTCTTCGAGAAACCCACTGTGGTCACTTCACAGTCCATTCCAGGAACATATTGGACGATATTCTTTCTGTTACAATTGAATATTGGCTACAATGCAGGATGTGTTTGGCATCTCTGTGATCAAAGATTTACTTCATGGTTTATCCTCCTAAATTTAATTGATATATTTGTATCATTTCCATAGGGTAATCTGAGAGGTTTTCACATAAGGAATGAAATAAGGTTACTAATTTATGGTTTTGAGTCCAGGAAAGACATTCCACCTGAAAATTCTAACTATCTCATGTTGTTTCTTGTGATTTAGCTGTCCTAGACACTACTGGCGCAATAAGGGAGAGGGAAATACCATAACGCCTCACTAGTTCTGAGATAACCTATAAAATGAAGGCTGCTGTGGTTTGTGTTTACAGTCTTGCTGAAGACCAGCTTTTTAGGCATTTTGTGACAGAGATACAGGCAGCCAGATCGAAAACCAGTAAGAGAATCTTATTTATTTTGTTTATGAAATGTCCCTTTTCCTATTGCTTGAGAGTGACCCAGGACAGCAAGTACACATAGACTGCTTTAAAGTCCAGAGTCAGTAATATTTCACTAATTTGTACCAATATAGGCACATTGTAATTACAGATACCTTATGTTTTATTAAACAATGGAAAATCAAGGATGGAATAACGACAATATTAAGAAAAGGATAGATTGCTACTGTACCGTATAGCGGAGATGTAGTCACACATATAGGCACACCAGAAAAACTGTCAAACAACTATGTCTTATTAAAATAGACTTTTGTTGTAAGGTTATTGTGGTACATTGTATTTCATTTGTATTAGTACAGTGCATATTTTAATAGTGCTTTCTGTTAGTTGGTTGAACACAACAGTAAACATCAGAGAGAAATCAATCATCAACAATGTATTCCCTCACATTATCTAAAACAGTCTGACAATGCTCAGATAATTTACTGATACCAAGACTGTGGAAACCTACTGGATCTGTGTTATAGATGTCATCAAACCAGTTTGGAAGTGTGTTTTTGTCTGGAAATGAATGTCTTGACTGTTTTTCGTTAAGGAGCAGGAAAGATAAACATTTGAGGTCATAATTAGTAGAATAATAAACAAATGACTTCCCAAAAAAATCCTGTATAGTTTTGTTTGTGAAATCGACTGAGTGCATTATCATGTAGTAGCAGCATGTGATGGAGTTCTGTCTGTCGTTCTTCTTACAATGTGGCCGAAAAGTTTTTCTAGTTGGTGGCATCAAATGCTAGCTTCAATGGAAACACCACTAGGGAGCAGTTCATAGTATACAACAACATTTTTGAGACACAAGATGCAAAATATTATGTTCTTACTGCCCTTTGCTCAAGTGTATCTTGTTTGTTGGTGCCCAGCTATTAATTTCTTCCTAAGAAATTAACATAAAGGCATCACAACCTATCACTAGTAACAATCTGCAGAGTAATGCTCAATGAGAAAATTGATGACAGTCAAGCAAATATTCAGTAACAGTCATCCCTTTGATTTTAGTTGCTTTGCATTAGAGCAAGCAATGCTCGAACTTGCGACTTTTGAACCTTGTCTATTGAATCCAAGTGTTGCATGGTACGTAAATTGTCTCAGGTCATCACATATGTCAGTTTAGTATCTTACTGAATACGAAAAATCATTCATTCCAGAATGACCTTTCGTGAAAGAAGAAAATCCTTTTCTAATGTGTTTTTCAAAAAAGCACTAGTCCCACACACAATACAAAGTTTAGAGCTGCCTTCACTGCATTCTACACACATCAAAAAAAGTTTTGCAATAACCTCCATTCCGAGAGTTCCAGAACCTGTACAGAAAATTGGAATAGAGATCAACATAAAGATCATTTCCGCCTGTTTTATTGCTCATGAAAACCACACATTGCATGTTGTACCACCATACAGCGAGATCTTCAGAGGTGGTGGTCCAGATTGCTGTACACACCGGTACCTCTAATAACCAGTAGCATGTCCTCTTGCATTCAGGCATGCCTTTATTCATTGTGACATACTATCCACAAGTTCATCAAGGCACTGTTGGTCCAGATTGTTCCACTTCTCAACATCTATTCGGTGTAGATCACTCAGAGTGGTTATTGGGTCACGTCATCCATAAACAGCCCTTTTCAATCTATTCCAGGCATGTTTGATAGGGTTCATGTCTGGAAAACATGCTGGCCACTCTAGTTGAGCGATATTATGCTGAAGTAAGTCATTCACAAGATCTGCACAATGGAGGCATGAATTGCCGTCCATGAAGACGAATGCCTTGCCAGTATGCTGCTGATATAGTTGCACTATCGGTCAGAGGATGGCATTCACATATAATACAGCCATTACGGCACCTTCCATGACCACCAATAGCATACGTCGGCCCCACATAATGCTACCCCAAAACAGCAGGGAACCTCCACCTTACTGCACTCGCTGGACAGTGTGTCTAAGGCATTTAGCCTGACCAGGTTGCCTCCAAACACGTCTCCGGCGTTTGTCTGGTTGAAGGCATATGCAACACTCATTGGTGAAGAGAACATGATGCCAATCCTGAGCGGTCCATTCAGCATGTTGTTGGGGCCATCTGTACCGCGCTGCATGATGTCGTGGTTGCAAAGATGGACCTCGCCATGGACGTCAAGAGTGGAGTTGCGCATCATGCAGCCTATTGCGCACAGCTTGAGTCGTAACACGATGTCCTGTGGCTGCATAAAAAGCATTATCCAACATGGTAGCATTGCCGTCAGGGTTCCTCCAAACCATAATCCGTAGGTAGCAGTCATCCACTGCAGTGGTAGCTCTCGGGCGGCCTCACCGAGGCATGTCATCTACATTTCCTGTCTCTCTGTTTCTCCTCCATGTCTGAACAATGTCACTTCGGTTCACTCTGAGTCACCTGGCACTTCCCTTGTTGAGAGCCCTTCCTGCTACAAAGTAACTATGCGGACACAATCGAACCGCAGTATTGACCGTCTAGGCATGGTTGAACTACAGACAAAATGAGACGTGTACCTCGTTCCTAGTGGAATGACTGAAACTGATTGCCTTTCGGACCCCCTCCATCTAATAGGCACTGCTCATGCACGGTCTTTGGGCAGGTTTAGTGACATCTCTGAACAGTCAAAGGACTGTGCCTGTGACACAGTATCCACAGTCAACATCTATCTTTAGGAGTTCTGGGAACTGGGGTGACGCAAAACTTTTTTTGATGTGTGTATTAAACCCAAATGAAGAACATGTCACAAATGTTAGGCCTTTTTTCTACTTGCGAGTCTATTTTGCAACACTTGAACAATGTTCAGAAGTTTCAAGTATGCAAACTCCAATATGTAAGTGCAAGATGAATACTACAACTTAAAATAAGAAAATTACTGTTGATAAATAAACTCAGAGCACTGCACCATGGTTGCCCAGTCAGGCAGCAGGTCAGTGGCGGGTCACATGTCACCAGTAGCCAGTGGCCACTGTAAAGTGAGGAAACTCTCGAGAGTAAACTGATCTTAACGCTGCCATGAGCTGTTTGGCAGAATGGTTCCTGGACATCTTTGCACGTACATGTGGATTAGAAAGTGAAACGAATCATCTTTAACATACCATCAGATTGACAACTTAAGTAGTCAACCAGAATGCTATTTACAAATGTAGGGAATGGGGTGGACTCATACTCAAGATTTTATGTCTACATTTTGCGACGCTTACCATGAGACCATGAGCATATACAGCGCTGTAACATCTTATGAAGAGGGACTGCACTTACACATCCTACACTGTTACTAGATTGCACATATGACTGGACTTAAAGTTCTGAGCTGCAGCTTGTTATAATGGTAACCTTACGCAAATGACTCCAACTCAGTCTCTGTGGCAGCTGCCTAATAGCTGTGCTTTATATCTAAGAGTGAACACTATTGAAGTCAATATTTTCTCTAACATATACACAGCTATCCCAAGACCTAACATTTCCCAGAAAATATGCTTGCAAGTTTCACTTGAGTGAGAAATATCAGCTCTAACATATCTTGAACAACCCACAGAACAAGCAACAGTACTGATGCTACTGCCTGAAAAACCAGCCGAATGCCACCAGCATTGCCTGACCGCAGCCAGAGTCACTCGAATGCTCTGGTTGCCATGCTCAGAAACAGACATGTTCGATTCACTCTGTGCCACCATACTCCTTGCCGCCCTGCTTGCAGCATCACTATAATCATGCATCGGTATTATGTTAGCTATTGTGTTCAGTGAAATTTAAGTCACCATATTCATATTAAATCAATCAGCCAACCAATCAATCTTGGTATTGTTTCCAGCACAGCCAGGTTACCCTCCATCAGGTCAACCTGGGTTTCAGCCTCCCGGTGGCTACCAACCTCCACCAGGTGGGTACCAGCCAGGTCCTGGTGGATATCAACCTGGCGGATATCAGCCTGGCGGATATCAGCCTGGCGGATACCAGCCTAGTCCTGGTGGGTACCAACCACAGGGGTATCAGCCTCCAATGGGGTACCCTCAGCCCACAGGGTACCCTTCTCCCGGACAACCCTACAGCCAGCCAATTGCACAACAACCAGTCAGTGGCGGTGGAGCACCAGGTATGTTAATGAAGTTGTTCTTCTATATCTTCTCTGAAATTTTGCTGTGGCCACAGGAGTGTGCATTTGGGTGTAAGTGTGGTTGTGTGTGTGAGAGACTGACTGTGTATACTACTGCTGGAAAAAGACTTAATGCTCGAAAGCTACTGCTGTTTTCTGTTATGAGCTACTATGCTTCTCTCGTTGCTACAGGTGAGTGGTTGCCTTTCCCTGATCTTACATATTGCTCCCTGTATATTTACATTATGCGTAGCGTTTGATGCAAGCAGTAAGCACTAGAAATATTGTAAAGTATATTCGCATGCTACCCTTTATTGGAATTCGACCACGAGCCCCGACCCTCACTCGTACTAATTGATGTCACTCACACTTAAACCTATCAGTGTACATATATCTGTGCGTGTGCGCGTGCGCGCGCGTGCGCGAGCGCGAGCGCACGCGCGCGCGCTCATATATGCTTTCAACTGCTTGATATTCTGTGTACTCGCTTCCAGTTAGTACTGTCATTAAACTGATTTTTTACCAAACAGATTAATGCCAGTTGTTGAATTTTAATGGCAGCAATTTGTCACAGGGAAGTAAATAACCAAAATATAAAAAAAGTAAACTAATAAACTGCTCACAAATCAAGTGCAAAAAGAATAGAGAGGTACAGTTTGTTAAAACATACATGTTCCTTGCACCCCTGAAACACTTTGAACATTCAAAATAATCAGTATGGTAGCCAGCCAAAGCAGAACAATTGGAACTCTGAATGAATTGAATGTTATCATTGAGAAAATAAATGTAAAATGATAGTGTATTTAGAAATGATGTTAATTGTATTAACTAGACAGCATCTGTATTTATCACCAACTTTTTGCTGTTGTAGTATTTGTGTTATTTACAGTTTGTCGTGTCTCTTTTATTGTTCTTTCCCTTGTGTGATTTACTTTCATCCTAATAATTTTATGGTGAGGTATTGAATTCCATGAAGTATAATGCCATTTTTCTTTTTACGAAATCTTCATTGCTCAAAAGCTTGCTGTAAGAATGATACATGATTTTCATCCATGCCATCTTGAATACATTCATTTGAAAAGTAGGAGGGGACAGGGCTATATGAGATGAGCGGAATAAAGCTGAACAGGTGAATGCCAATGGCTGTTTGTTATGTAGTTGACTGGCTTTGCGAATGATGAGCTTTGGCTTGCGAATGATCAGCTTTGTTATAATTCCATAATGCAAACTACCAGAGTGGAAATAAATGACAAATGGGAATAACAGATAAGAAAGATTACTTATTATCTTCTTGGTGTATCCAAGAAAATGAAACTTCGACAGAAAAGTTTTGGCCAAATCGCTACACTAGTAAGGGCCAGTTTCGCAGTCGCTGGCTAGCAGACACTTAAGTTCAATTCTGTGAGTAGTGCAGAAAACATGATGTACGAACACATAATAAGGCCTAACAGGAGAATAAATGTAGTATAACTAAACTGCTGATTGTGGCAGGGTTAGTGAAGCTAACCAGAGAATGTCTTGACACTGGCTGGAATAGTTACAGATGACAAGATTGTTTGTTAGAATGAGGAAGGAGAAGAAATGGGGACATCACACAAATCATGGAAGAATATGATGATTCCAAATTTATACAAAAATTTCATAGTACTACTTTTTGATCTCATGCTTGAGAAGCTGGATCGTATGTATGAAATGTGAAACTATTTCCTAACATAAAGCTTTTTGCTTTTAGTTGGTCTAATAGGCTTTTGATATTGATACATCGTGAATTATATTCTGTTGTGCTATAAAAATGACCATTTGTGCCAAAACAGTCACATTTTTTTGGTGTGTGTCACAATTGCTGTGATACTAGACAGGCCTGTTTCATTTCATCTAGCAGACAGTGACAAAACAGACATAATTAGATCAAGAAATAACATCAGTCTTGGGTGCTATTTCTGTTAACAGTATTTTCAGTATTAGACAATGACATTTCGATTTTTCATGTAGGAAAATAGGAAAACGTTTGACGTACTTTGATGAGGTAGTAGATTCTTTTGCAGGAAGGGAAGTGTGCCATGTAAAGCTGTAGCAAGATTAGAGAGAAAAAATTGCTAGGACCTAAGGATTGAAGGACTGTCTTGCTTGTCTCTTGTCTTTATGGTTTTATGTATCCTATATTTAATATTATGTCACAACAAAACTTCAAGTTATTAGCTAATAGTCAATAAAGAATGCAAATTTTCTGAAGAGTTGTATTTCTCCCGGTTACAAATAATCCAGTACTAATTGCGAGTTTTTTTTTTTAAGGAGGAGGGGCAGGATGCCGAACTGGCCAACTGGGAGCAGGAGGGGCACCACAGGGCATTTTAATTTCCACTGTCCTGAATATAGTTTGTGATGGCATCCATTACAAAATATACACATTTGCATTCCACAGAGTGAAATACAATAATGTACTATAGAAGAATGCTGTATGAAGAGATGTGGCACTGCACTTTGGCCCACTTAAGACCAAACAACATCTCTTACATTTCCTTGAGCATAAATGTTTTATGTATCAGACTTTTCAGAAAGATGTGCACTACAAAATGAACATTTTTAGGAAAAGTTGATTCTTTTAAATTTTTGGCGTTCTATCTCAAACACTTGCAGGGGGGTTTGGAAATATCGTAGATCCAAGGCAGATGCACAGAGCAGTCTGAGTTGTAGTGGGGAGGTGAGTAGTCTCCACATGACACATGTTTACGTTTAGTGATTTTGCTGTTTCCTCTTCGTTTATTGCTCTCGCGTCAAATAAAAACAAAACTGATTTCTGTGGCCCGGAGCTATCAAGTGAATTAAAATACGTTCACATAATTATGGAGGGCTAAAATGTTATTCGTTTCAGATCTTATTTTATTTCCACTTTTCTGACAGTCAGGCGTTAATTGATTTGCAGTCTGAATATCCGCTGTCATCGGCTGGCAAGATCACATGTCTGGCTTACAAAAACACATCGCAATCTCGAATTCAATGCTTCGGAAAGCAACATGCGGTGTTTGGTGGAAGATGCATTTATACGTTCATAATATCAAAATATGCAGCGTACATGTTGTTGCACATTGAAGATCTTGTGGGTTTTTTCCCCCCGAGTTTCATTTTCTAAAGTGCCAAGTAATTCTTCGCCAGTGTATAAAACCATAGCCATTCAAAGGATTGATAACTTTTACAGTTCTGAGGGAAATTATACTGTCACTTAACACGGAAAAAGTGTATTTTCACCTGGGAGAAAACGTATTTTTAACTGGGAAATCGGGGAAAAAATCCAGGAATTGTTTTTCCTTGCCCGCATATACACCCTGTAAATGCCTTCTCTGAAAACTTCGTAGAACAGATAGTTAAGAAATATATTACATATATTGGCAACAAATATATATGACCTCTTTGAGGAAGTCCACATAGAAACGTATCAGGAGCATGAGGCAGTTACTGCAACAATGAGTACCTGAATACATAGGGCAACTAAAACAAGCAGAAAGAATTATATATTCAGAAAACTAGATAGAGAGGAAGTTGTGCCATATCTCATTGGGGAATTTGAAACTTTTATCTCAGAATAAGAGCATTTAGAGGAACTGTGACTCGGCCGTAAAAGGATAAATGACCATGCATTGGATAGAACTGTACCCAGTAGAACAGTTCATAATGGGAGTGATCCTCCATGGTATACGATCACTGTAAAGAAACTCCTAAGGAAACAGAAAGTACTGCAACAGGTATAAAACAAAGCACTGGGCTATAGGGGGAGATACTGAAAGAAATGTGTTCAGGAGTCAAGAGAGCAATGCTTGAAGCATTTAATAAGTGATGTTGCTTTACAAAGGAAAACCGAGCTGTATTGTCCCAGTTTAATTCTTGCACCACTGAAAATATGAGTGAAATATGTATTAGTATCATTGGCATTGAGGAGCAGCTGAAATTGTTAAAATGGAGCAAACTCACAGGACCTGATGGAGTCCCTATCAGATTCTATACCCATTTTGCAGCTGATTTAGCCACTCTCGTAACTATGATCTGTCATAGATCCCTCAAACAAAAAACTGTGCCCCTTAGCTGGAAGAGAGCATAGGTTATAACTGTTAATAAGAACGCTGGCAGGATCGACAAAACTACTGCCCAATACCCTTGACATTCATTTCTTGCAGAATCATAGAACATATTCTGAGCTCAAACATAATGAGGTATCTCAAACAGAATGACCTCCTCCAATGCAACCGGCATGGATTTTCAAAACATCATTCATGTAAAAAACCAACTTGCACTTTTCTCACAATATCCTGAAAGTCATGGATCAGGGCAGTCAGGTAGATGAAGTATTTCTCGATTTCCAAAAAGCATTTGACTCAGTGCCACATCTACACTTATTATCAGAAGTATGGGGTATCAGATGAAATATGAGACTGGATTGAGGATTTCTTGTTAGGTAGTAGCCTCAGATGTTTTGCAGATGATGCACCTGTCCACAATGAAGTACAGTCTGAATGGAGCTTTACAAACATTCAGTCAGACCCTGATGAGATTTCAAAGTGGTGCCGTGATTAATAAATTGCTTTAAATGTTCAAAATTGTAAACTTACATAATTCACAAAATGAAAAAAAGACATAGGATACTATGTATATAATATCAGTGAGTCACAGTTGGAGTCTGTAAACTTGGACAAATACTTGTGTGTAACACTTAGTAGGAACATGAAGTGGAATGATCACATACGCTCAGTTGTGGGGAGAGCAGGTAGCAGACTTTGGTTTATTGCTAGAATACTAGAGTAAAGCAGTCAGTCTAAAAAGAAGATTGCTTACAAATCACTCATGCGACCTACCCTAGAATATTGCTCAAGTGTGCAAGCTCTTACCAAATAGGAATGTATAGAGAGAAGGGTAACACAAATAGTCACAGGTTTGTTTGAGCCATGGGAAAATGTCACAGAGATGCTGAAGGAACTGAATTGGCAGACTCTTGAAGATAGATGCAAACTATCTTTACTCACATGAAATGTTGAGTGCTATTAACAATAGATTTCAGATTGATTCCGTATTTCTGGATTTCCAGAAGGCTTTTGACACTGTACCACACAAGCGGCTTGTAGTGAAATTGCGTGCTTATGGAATATCATCTCATTTATGTGACTGGATTCGTGATTTCCTGTCAGAGAGGTCACAGTTCGTAGTAATTGACGGAAAGCCATAGAGTAAAACAGAAGTGGTTTCTGGCATTCCCCAAGGCACTGTTATAGGCCCTTTGCTGTTCCTTATATATATAAATGGTTTGGGAGACTATCTTACCAGCTGTCTTAGGTTGTTTGCAGATGATGCTGTTGTTTATCAAATAGTAAAGTCATCAGAAGATCAAAAGAAAAGATATCTGTATGGTACGAAAGTTGGCAATTGACCATAAATAATGAAAAGTGTGAGGTCATCTACATGAGTGATAAAAGTAATCTGTTAAACTTCGGTTACATGATAAACCATCCAGATCTAAAGGCCATAAATTCAACTAAATACGTAAGAATTACAATTACGAACAACTTAACTTGGAAGGAACACATAGAAGATGTTGTGGGGAAGGCTAAACAAAGACTGTATTTTATTGGCAGGACACTTAGGAAATGTAACAGATCTACTAAGGAGACTACCTACACTACACTTGTCCATCCTCTTTTAGAATACTGATGTGCGGTGTAGGATCCTTACCAGATAGGATTGACGGAGTACATCGAAAAAGTTCAAGGAAGGGCAGCACGTTTTGTATTATTGTGAAATAAGGGAGAGAGTGTCACTGAAATGATACAGGATTTGGGGTAGACATCATTAAAACAAAGGCATTTTTTATTGCAGTGGAGTCTTCTCATGAAATTCCAATCACCAACTTTCTCCTCCATATGTAAAAATATTTTGTTGACACCGACCTACATAGGGAGAAATGATCACCATGATAAAATAAGGGAAATCAGAGCTCATACGGAGAGATATAGGTGTTCGTTCTTTCCACACGCCATACAAGATTGGAATAATAGAGAATTGTGAAGGTGGTTCAAGGAACCCTCTGCCAGGCACTTAAATATGATTTGCAGATTATCCAAGTAGATGTAGATGTAGATGAGAGCCTACTTACAAAGTTTCAAAACTGGATTTAAATGATGTGCCTAGGAATATACTACAACCCCCTATGTATCACTCACATGGAGATTATGAGGACAAGATTAAATTAATTACAACATTCACAGAGACAATTAAACAATCATTCTCACTGCATGCCATCATTATTGGAATTGGAAGAACCCTAATAACTGGTACAGAAGGATGTACCCTCTGCTATGCACTTCTCAGGGGTTCATTTAGCTAGGTTACGTATTAGGCACTATCTTTCCAACCATCGCCATTTGTTAAGTGGTGTTCCCCCACCACTTTGTGTTCATTGCCATTAACCTTTGACGGTTTGCCATTTCCTGATGGAATGCCATTTTTTTAACCACTCACATTCCAATTGTTGCTTACCGTCTGAGTTATCAGCTATTTTAGTGAATGATGCGTAGGCTGTCTACTGCGTGTTACTTTTTATCCATCATTGCATTATGGCGAAGGACATTTAATCTTTAGTTCAGGACCTCTGCTTTTCTCTGGCGTATTCTATGGACCTTTCTCCAACCACCTGTTTTTAACTATCTTGCCTTCTGTCGATTGGGCTTCACTTTTAGTTCCTTTTAATTCCTTTTTTTGTCTTCATGTTTATGGTTCTGACATGGGCATGCAAGGCTTGCATTTTTGTGCCCTAAAACAAAACAGTGGTTTGCAGAATATGGATGTAGATTAAGTTTATTCTATGCACAAATAGGGCTGCACAATGCTACAACATAATTTTTGATCACCTACCCTGTAATATATGTCTGACAGACGACAAAGGAAAATCTGAAAACAATCGTACAAATGATACATGAAACATGAAACTAACAAACTAGCTCTAATCACAGGATGACTGTTGTTGTTTGTTTTTCTCTTTATACATCAGGTTTTTTCCTTTGTGCTGTCCATGTTTCTTATTCTACCTGGGGAGCTTTCAGTGTAGTATTTTATTCTTAAAAATGTTTTGTTCTGTTATTTTAGACTCTTTGGTGGTGTTTCTTTCTAGTTCTTTTCTTAGTCCTGTAATCCATTCTGTGGTTGATTCCG
The DNA here is from genome assembly GCF_023898315.1 of Schistocerca nitens. Lineage (NCBI taxonomy): Eukaryota > Metazoa > Arthropoda > Insecta > Orthoptera > Acrididae > Schistocerca > Schistocerca nitens. The sequence goes on along the minus strand of NC_064615.1, from coordinate 582,585,682 downwards.
CTTTCCAGAAATGTATGAATGTTAGTTTTGTCAGCTTGTTCTCATTGATTTATAGTTTATATTACAATATTTTATCATCACAATGAAGTGTCTATTTAATACATAACCATTTTCATGATATTATTATCAAATGTGCATGTTACAACTGTTCTTGCTGGAAAAAGAACACTGTCTTTTCGTGAGTAACATATATAATTGGCCCAAAAATTTATACTTTCATCTTAAATGGACTTAGGCCTGTAACTGCCTACACATACATAAATTAATGCTTCAGAGAGGTGATGGTGGGTTGCAGTATTGTTATCAATGTTACATTTCTTTACAGCCATACAATTCTCAAGTCATTGTGAATAAAAGAATTTATGCTAATCAGCCAGAACTTTTAAGAACACTCCCCTAAAAGTATGTTGGTGCATACACAGCACAAAAATGCTGTATGTTGTTATGGTATAATATTTTAGAAGTACTTGGTTTGCAGCCAGAAGTAAATTGCACAAGACTTATGTGTAACACCTCAAGGATATCAGTAGATTGTATATAAGTTCTGGAATTGCATTCACTTACATCTGAGGTTAGCTTGATAAGGCTAATGTCTGGGAGAGGACATCAGCCAGAATTCTTCAATATGCTTCTCAAATGATTTCAGTATGATTGTAGGCATTTTATGTGGAAAGTTGGTCTGCTGGAAATACCATAATTGGTGAGGAAGATAGCAGAAAGTAGGGGATGCAAGTGGTCAGTAATTGTATTTGCATGTTCCACAGATTTTTTTGTGCCTTTTTCAGCATTAAAGTTTCCAGGAATGCTCCAGAAATAGTTTAATATAGCATAGTATAGCCATAATAAGCCTCTCAAATTCATGTGATGCATGTGTTGAGCAAATGTTCTCCTGTAAGATGCCAGATCCTTCCATGACCATAAATTTAATGTAACAGTTAAGGTAACTATAATCTTTATTCCATTATTCAATGCTGCGGTAATGATGGTTGTAACTGATGACGTCATTAGGTCAAAAAAATCACTAACACAAGTATCCTGTTGAGCAACTTTAACAAAAGTGCACAATGAACAATATACTCAAATACTTTACTCATCCTGTAATTTTGTCTGCTCTCAGTAGTGCCACCATTGTATGTATCCTATTCTGCTGTGCAGAATGATTGAACCCTTGTTCACTGATTTCCGTGGCCAACACTTGGGCAAATTGAACCTGATAGCTAGCAGCTTCACTGTCATTCATTCAGAGGCGTCAAGTAGTAATCATAGCAGCGTATGAAAATTTGATAAGTGTCATCATGTCTACAATACTCACTACAGTTATCTTATCAACATCAATGAATAAGTGAAACATGTTCCTGGTCTCTCTTTATTCTTTCTCACCACATTATTAACTTATAACAGAGTTCTAGTTGTTTCAGACGTTGAAGTGTACATCACAAATTTCTGAGAATGTACACATGCATAAATTATATTTGTTTGTAATGAACAAATAGAAGAGTATAGCTAAGTAAAGATGAGACAATCTGCTGACCAGGTGCCAGCATGTTCGTAGACACACATAAAGTTTAACAATATGGCGTTACTTAAACTAGAAAAAAAGAAATAGTACTATTTGGGGAAAGTAAACCATTCAAAGACTTGTGGTAGCATTGAAGATCTGAATCAGTACAAGCGTAATGTGACAGCATTAAAGTGATATTGGTTTTCATCTTGTCCTATTTTACTGTGTATCATTTTATTGTGAATGCTGTGAGACATTTCTGACTTCTCCTATGCCAACCACAGAAACTCTGATTTTAAAGACTAGCTATCCTGTCACTTTTTGTACATGTCTCTACATTTGCTGCCCACACAATGATTTCAGTCTGTTCTCTAACTTACAGGCAGTCCTGATCCATCAGTAGGCACATAAACAGAATTGAGAACATTGCTGAACTTCTAGGAAAATTCTCCTTCAGAGGTAACAGTGCCAACACACTTGTGTACCTGCTCATGCTCACACACACACACACACACACACACACACACACACACACACACACACTCCTTCTCGCTACAGCATTGTGTTGGCATTAAAGCTCTACTGGTGTGAGGTAGGGTTTTAAGGTTTGGATCAGTTTTAAGGGGTGGAGTGTGACACTGGTCATGTGTGTGTGAGTTCTCTGTATATGAATGTATGTTTCTACATCTGAAGGAGGACTTTGTTCAATAGCCAGCTGATATCCAGCACTCTACTTCCAGTGTTCCTGTCTACACTCTACACCTGCTCTGTGTTGAGTTGAAGGCAATCGTATTTCACTTCAAGCTCTTGCTCTTTTTCCAGTAAAGGGTCTGTTAGATTAAAATCTAAACTGCAACATGTAGAAAGACATCGTCTATCCACACACATGAGAATTTGAAAAGCCCTTCTCTTTGGACAAAAAAAAAGAAATTTGTACTTCCGGTCATTGATTACAGCAATATTGTTCTGCAAGGACTTTTTCACATTGCTTGCAGCTGGTGGGAATTCCTTTGTGTGGTATATTTATAGCATTTATGATTTTGAATTATATTTCATTTTCTTACACACCGTTATCTAGATCATGTGCTGAAAAGTGCAGAGATTTCCACATGCTCTGTCTAATTTGCTGTTTGATATTTGTAGTCTTTTCTGCCTCGCCTAAATGTGCTTATCAAAACAGCACAGCAAAAGCACTTATCTGCATCAGGGCAATATCCCTTCTGCCACTCTACATCATACAGTTGCCTTTTTGTAAGTCACCGTTCACAGCAGGATCTTCATTACAATACCAGAGAACTCACTCATATCTTCTTCTTTAAAAGGCAGCTAATGATTCATGTCCTAAACAATAATAATATTTCATCTTTATTTTAAATGCAACCTTTATCCAGTTACAAGTGACTATCTGCATTTTCCACCAGATCTCTCTCATAAACTAAAGCCAGTAACTGAAACATTAGAACTTGCTAATACCTTGACCATCTTAATTTTGTACCTTTCCTCATGTTTACATTAGTTTTTACTGAAGGTTCTGTATTATTGTTGTGAATATTAGTATTACTTATTAGCTACCAGTGTTATTCCAGATACCATTAAATATTTCACTAATGCTGGAATTATTAGAGTTGTTTCTGTCTTAAATGTACCTAAAACTGTTTTAAATCATATTTTCGCTATTACAGCATTCACATTTATGCTGTCTTGACTTCATTGAACAGAAAGAAGCTAACAAGGGCAGGTCACAATGTTGGGATCACAGATTTACTTCAAACTTTGTACACCTTTAGTGGGCTGTTACAACAACATAATGTGCAGGTAGTAAGATACACTACTATGGCAATTCTGAGAAAATCACAAGAGTAGTTTTATGGGTGTATTATGTAACAGATGTGCTTGTGCAAAGATTCCAGATGTAAGAAGTGGTGGTGGTTAAACGGTTAACATTAATGTGTTGCAAGAAGGTCATGGACAAGGTGACAGTTTGAATCCCACCAACACTTATTTTTTTCATCACTGGTTACATCATTTAATTTATATCACATTTGAGAGGTAATATAATGAAAAGAAACCACATGTATTTTCATGAAGTTCTAATGAATTTCATATGTTATTTGAGTATTTACTAAATATAATTAAATTTTCAAGAACAATGGACAGGCTTGGAAATTCCAAGTCAAACCTAAATAAATAATGATGCAAATGATGTTATTCACAATCATTTATACAGAGTGTTACAAAAAGGTACGCCCAGACTTTCAGGAAACATTCCTCACACACAAAGAAAGAAAATATGTTATGTGGACATGTGTCCGGAAACGCTTACTTTCCATGTTAGAGCTCATTTTATTACTTCTCTTCAAATCACATTAATCATGGAATGGAAACACACAGCAACAGAACGTACCAGCGTGACTTCAAACACTTTGTTACAGGAAATGTTCAAAATGTCCTCTGTTAGCGAGGATACATGCATCCACCCTCCGTCGCATGGAATCCCTGATGCGCTGATGCAACCCTGTAGAATGGCATATTGTATCACAGGCGTCCACAATACGAGCACGAAGAGTCTCTACATTTGGTGCCGGGGTTGTGTAGTAAATGAAAGTCAATAGGGTTGCGGTCAGGAGAGCGTGGAGGCCATGGAATTGGTCCGCCTCTACCAATCCATCGGTCACCGCATCTGTTGTTGAGAAGCATATGAACACTTCAACTGAAATGTGCAGGAGCTCCATCGTGCATGAACCACATGTTGTGTCGTACTTGTAAAGGCACATGTTCTAGCAGCACAGGTAGAGTATCCCATATGAAATCATGGCGGTGAATCGAGGAAGTACAGTACATACTGACTAAACTAAAATGAGCTCTAACATGGAAATTAAGCGTTTCCGGACACATGTCCACATAACATCTTTTCTTTATTTGTGCGTGAGGAATTTTTCCTGGAAGTTTGACCGTACCTTTTTGTAACACCCTGTATAATAAGTAACAATGTGTCCAACCGTAAGGGTGATGGGCAGTTGCTCGTCAAACGTGCTGTCGACATCCCAAGTTATAGGATGTTATTTGTCACACACACATGGAAAACATAAATTAAAACCTCATGCAAATACACATAGGTCCTTTTTTTTTCATTATACTACTTCTCAAATGTCATATAATTTAAATAATATGACCAGTGACGAAAAAAAAAGAAATAACAAGTTTTAGTGAGGGTCGAATCATCGCCTCATATGCATTCGTCTTACGAAGCTCAAACACTAACCACGTGACAAACATGAACTTTGTTGCCGGACACCCGTGCACAGATACAGAAGACACATTATAGACACATAAAACTTCTCTTGCAAATTTCTCAGAATTGCCACAGTAGTGCACCTTAGTACTTGCACATTTTGTTGTTTTAATGGACTACTAAAGGTGTACAAAGTTTGAAGTAAATTTGTGATCCCAACATTGTGGCCTCCCCTTGTAAGAACAACTCATGCAAGGAACATTTATAGTACGCCATTTGTGCACTCCAAAGAGTATGCATCTGTCTCCACATTAGTAACTGTCATTAATTAATTAAATGGTATTGAAAAATCTTTGTATGTGGAAAACTTTGGCCTGATCTGTGATTTGGCATGAAAGCCATAATATGAGCAGGTAAAAAAAAAAAAGGGGGGGGGGGGGGGAAGGATTGCAAAATCGGCAGGAAAGGCTGTATTTTCAGTAAGCAGGACAGACATATGTCACACTTCAGAGCTAGAATCATGTATCCAGAACGAAATTTTCACTCTACAGTATGTAGAGCTCTTGCCCGCAATAGGCGATGGTCCCAAGTTCAAGCCTCAGTCTGGCACACAGTTTTAATCTGCCAGGAAGTTTCATAGAATCATGTAATTCAGGCAAGAAAAATGTTCAGACTATAAGGGAATATTTGCACTAAAAAATAACTGCCCACACCATAATAGATAGGTAGGTAGGTAGTTAGTTACATGTTGTGATGCCAGCCAGATTCATTTTCCTTGATCTCCCTATAACTCACTCAAGGTGAGTGATGGGATGGTTGTTTTGTAAGGGCACATTCAGTTTCCTTCACCATGCTTCCTCAATCAGTGTTCAGATTTTTTAGAGAAATGTGTAGCTTGAGTTTTTTTGGTTTATTATCTTTGTTAGTGGAGGACTGTGTCCAAAAGCCAAGCAGTTCTTATCTTCTTCATTAACTACAGAAAGGAAACATGTCCAAAATTTTCAAAATTCCCCCCCCCTTTTTTTCTTTTTTTTTCTTTTTTATTGCATTAAAGAAATCCAGTTGGGTAGGCACATAGTTTACTGCATACACAGAACTTGGCCACAGTCATTGAAGTGTCTCCAGTAACAGGTATAATTCACTGCTTGCTGCAGAAAGGGAACATGTTCTGGCTTCATAAAGAGAAAACTGAGAAATCAGGAATTATATTATATTGTTAGTGAGGTGACAGACATCACAGAAGGAAGACAAATTTAGTTCTTTACAGATTACTGTATTTAGTGGCCGAAATTCTGGGAACAAATGCTTGCCTTAGTGGAAAAGGTGTTCCAAAGCAGCAAAATATTTCTTTAGCCCCATCAAAGTATCATTTAGTTTCAGCAAAGATAAGCCACAGGTAACTCAGTGTAAGATAAACCATCAGTGGCGTGCAAGATGATAGCTTTTATTTAAGGAATTCTCAGACGAGTCTTGAACTTCTCAAGGAAACTGCCTACAAAGCTGAACTACCCATGTTGTTGTTGTTGTTGTTGTTGTTGTTGTGGTCTTCAGTCCTGAGACTGGTTTGATGCAGCTCTCCATGCTACTCTATCCTGTGCGAACTTCTTCATCTCCCAGTACCTACTGCAACCTACTTCCTTCTGAATCTGCTTAGTGTATTCATCTCTTGGTCTCCCTCTACGATTTTTACCCTCCACGCTGCCATCCAATGCTAAATTTGTGATCCCTTGATGCCTCAAAACATGTCCTACCAACCGATCCCTTCTTCTAGTCAAGTTGTGCCACAAACTTCTCTTCTTCCCAATCCTATTCAATACCTCCTCATTAGTTACGTGATCTACCAACCTTATCTTCAGCATTCTTCTGTAGCACCACATTTCGAAAGCTTCTATTCTCTTCTTGTCCACACTAGTTATCGTCCATGTTTCACTTCCATACATGGCTACACTCCATACAAATACTTTCAGAAACGACTTCCTGACACTTAAATCTATACTCGATGTTAACAAATTTCTCTTCTTCAGAAATGATTTCCTTGCCATTGCCAGTCTACATTTTATATCCTCTCTACTTCGACCATCATCAGGTATTTTACTCCCTAAATAGCAAAACTCCTTTACTACTTTAAGTGTCTCATTTCCTAATCTAATTCCCTCAGCATCACCCGATTTAATTTGACTTCATTCCATTATCCTCGTTTTGCTTTTGTTGATGTTCATCTTATATCCTCCTTTCAAGACACTGTCCATTCCGTTCAACTGCTCTTCCAAGTCTTTTGCTGGCTCTGACAGAATTACAATGTCATCGGCGAACCTCAAAGTTTTTACTTCTTCTCCATGAATTTTAATACCTACTCCGAATTTTTCTTTTGTTTCCTTTACTGCTTGCTCAATATACAGATTGAATAACATTGGGGAGAGGCTACAACCCTGTCTCACTCCTTTCCCAACCACTGCTTCCATTTTATGCCCCTCGACTCTTACAACTGCCATCTGGTTTCTGTACAAATTATAAATAGCCTTTCACTCCCTGTATTTTACCCCTGCCACCTTCAGAATTTGAAAGAGAGTATTCCAGTTAACATTGTCAAAAGCTTTCTCTAAGTCTACAAATGCTAGAAACGTAGGTTTGCCTTTTCTTAATCTTTCTTCTAAGATAAGTCGTAAGGTTAGTATTGCCTCACGTGTTCCAACTACCCATAAATACCATAAAATGGATGATATTTTAAAAAGTTTAATTTAGGTCCCAGAAAAAATATGCAAACAGTTTTTGATGTTGCTGAGCAACAGTCATACAATAATTTTTAAATGAACTAACTGCCATTTGACTGTATTGTTGTTTATTTAACTAAGACCTAGGTTTTGGCCTTTTGTGTCATTTTCAAGGATTGAGTTTATGTCCTGCAATATATGTTAATGTCATAAACGCAATCACTTGAAAATGGCATAAAAAGCCGAAACTGATATCATAATTAAATAAACAACAATACAGTCAAATGGCAGTGTGTTCATTTAGTAAGAAAGAAAGATGCAATTTTGGAATGAAATTTTGACATATCTGACAACAAGGAGAGATGAAACTGAAAAAAATGTATAAGTTCATGAACTTATTTTGATGTAATAATGTATAAAATTTAATTTGAGTAAAATACATAAATTAAATTTGTACCCTAAAAATGTAAGGCTTTTCATTTATATTCCACGTTGTTTACTGTAAAAAGGGAACATGTCCAGTTGCAAAAACAAATTTTTTAAGCTACTGGTAACACAAAGGTGAATAAAAATCACATTATGTAAAGCACAGAACAATTGCATATTTTTAGAAAAAATATAGAATAATTTTACTTCCGAGCTTTTGCATAAAGCAGTCTTTTGTTTCTCTAAAATTTGTGGAAGTGGACGTGTTCCTTTTCTGCAGTTAGCAGTTCACACATATTCACTGCACAACACATCCTCTATTTGTTGAGGAGTGTAACATACACTTGCAAACAGATAGAGGAGTCTTTTGACAAATGTGATACTGTTGTGAAAAAATGACAGGCTTGCTCTGTGGAAGTGGCATGCATCGTTACAGTTTAGGTTATATATTAATAAATTGTCAAGCACCCTCTAATGTTTTGAGGATGACAGACATGATGTGATTATATCCAAGATATGTTATCCTATAAAATTTCAGCATCCAGCCTGTTTGAAAGATTGTCAGCTAGCTCTTAATCGAGATAATTTTTAAGTTGCATATTTAATTAAATATAAAAATTTAGCAGGCTTTGACAACAAGATTAATGAGGTTTGCTATAAATTTATTTATTTGTTCATCATTTGATCACTGTGGCGATGGTGGTGGTAGCAGGCAAGTCGGTGCTTAAAAACGGTTCTACTGCCATACAGTTAAACCACTAACGAAACTAAATTCTCATAATCAAAAGACATAAGCATTTACACAAAATTTACAAATGTTAGCTTTAAAACTTCTGTTGCAAGAGCATAGTCAAAACAATCATTTCCTTTTTTTGTGCATTATTTTTCATGTGAAAAGCCTATCGTTGTTTTTATTATTGAAGGTCATAGAATCTGTGCCTGATCAGAGTTATCTCATTTGTTATTTAAAACCCAGGAACATTTAATAGTCCCATCCCTATATATCTATGAGAGATTATTATTTTTAAATGGGAAACCAGAATTATTCATGATATATCATTTAGATCAATCAGGTAGTGCAAGGAATAAAGATAATCTTATACTTCCTGGCCAATAGTTAAATTTATATGGTCAGACTCCCTAGTGTAGGAAAATGTAAATCTTCAGTAGACTAAAAGATAAAAACATTCAGAACATAAAAAAGAAGCTACATGATCCTCTGATACAGAAATGTTTCTATGCAGTGGAAGTGTTCGTGAAGGATGATCTGATAATTGAAGCAGGATGTCATTGATCATTAGCACTGTTATGAAATATAATTTTATTCTCAGGAACAAATATTAACTCAGAATACACTTCCATCTCATAAACTGCAATTCTATAAAAGTATATTGCATTACTTATTTTTGACATGTTTTGCACTGTTATCTGATGATTTATAAGTGTGTGTTATGAGATGGATAAATCACTATTCTTTGTTCAGATTTAGCATGACAGGCACTTCTTTCATAGGGCACATACTGTGTCAGTTCAAAAATTATCATTTACCATACTAGGTTGCTATGATGCAAACATTGTTTAAAGTCTGCGTAAATGGTCACAGAACATAACTCAGAATAATAGATGGAAATTCGTGGTATCTTTCTATCAAAACAAAAGCACTGTAAAAATCCTACTTACATTATTTAATTTTAAGGTTTGCAAACATTTCAGATAGACACCACACCGATTTCTCCTTAAATCTTCGCACCAGCACTTAAAATCCATCATTTACTGATGCTGATTGTAGCACTACACTGTGTATATTTTTTATTAACACAATTTAAGAGAGAGAAAATTTAACATGTTATTTGTAAACTGTATTCCATAATTGACACATTAGTAACATTATCTCTACACTTTCTTGTGTATGAACTAAGTATTTAAACCATAACTTGTATGCTTTACATGTAATATGTGATACAATCCCATAATATAATTTCTCCCTTAAAAGTTGCATGGAGACTGGAGGTATACAGTTGAGCAGGATGTGTGTTCACTGCTGCACCTCTTTAAGTGGCTGTTCCTCCCATCAGTCTAATAATAGATGTCGCAATGGCCACTTACATTGCCAATTGCTCCATCACAGCTGTTGGTTCTCTGTAGTAGCAGTTACCACCATGTGCTTCTAGATATCTTTCCATGTTAGCTTTGTATTTATATTAAAGTCATACAAATTTTGTTGATACTCCTCTCTTTCTGTTACTGATGTATTTCTGAATACTCAGGAAATGTGTCTTTGTAAGCTTCACTGTTTACCCTTGTTGGGGGATATTTACTATTGTCCTGTAGTGATAAGGATGTACAAAGGTTGCAGATAAGAAGTAGACAAGCAGGAAATTAATGCCACACATAAGACTGTGAGGATGTGACACTGAGTATTATATGTTGTGATTAGTGAATGAAGTTGCATATTGGGTGTCCCTTGTGTCACAAGATAAGCATAAAAATTTTTTTATATAATAATTGCTTTAAATTTACTCTAATAGGATCAGTGACTCATAATTCATGATAATGTGTACCACACCAGATGCAATTAAAATTCTGCATAGATAGCCAGCTATTTGTCACCAAAAAGTTTAAGAATTCAGTATCTTTAATGTTGTATGGCACATGATCATTTGAAATTTCTCAATAATATCAAAATCTTTTTAATCATTAAGTTAATGTCAGAATGTTTACTGAGGAAAAGCATCCCTTTGAATCAGAGAAAAATTGCAGAGATTACAGAGTTGCTTGGAAAGCACGAAGTCTGAAACACGTTGCTAACAGTTTACAGAACAAGTGTAAACAGATAAATAACATTAAGAAATGTGTTCTTAGAAGAATTTGGAAATATTTATCTGAATTTTCAAGAAGTGTTCCAGATGATGTGTTGCTGGGAACAGCAACTGACGTAGCATATTTTAAATTCCTAACAGACGAAGAAAAAAGGTCAGCATTTATTTAAAAGATAATAAGGTTCAAAGAAGTAATACATAGAAATTGTGCTAATGATTTGGAATTAATGTTTATTTTGTTAGTATATGCATTTGTTAGGTATTTATTATGATATACTATAAGTATTGATGGTTTTATGTAAATTTACCTGATGAAAGAAGAGTTTTATCAGTTTTTGGGCATGCAACTGGGTCATCATTAATGCTCTATTATTACTACAGATAAACATCCAGCTGTTTTAAAAGAACATCAAGTTGCAAACTTCCCTTCCAGTTTTTCCATGTTACCCTATATATAAACAAGTTATTGTTTTCATCTAATGATAACCATGATAATCTTGACAACTATCCTTTAATCTGTATGTTGCTGTGTTATACGATAGTTTCTTCATTTCATTGTATTTCTGATTATTTCTTTTCTCTTTCAATTTTTTTTTCTATACTGTTCCATCTGTTATCAAATGGAGTCTTTTGAATGCCATACAGGCCTAATTTTTTCTAAGGTCACATTTCATCATAGAGGTGTTTCGTATAAATTATTTTCTTTGTTCTCTGTATGTGAAAATTGTGTGATTTTTGTCGTTTGTCTGCCCACTTAGCATCTTTAGGTAAGACCATTTCTCATATGCTGCTGCTGCTGCTGCTGCTGTGGTTGTTGTTGTTGTTGTTGTTGTTGTTGTTGTTATCGTTGTCATTGTCATCATTTTCAGTCCAAAGATTGGTTTCATGCAGCTCTCCACACTGCTCTATCCTGTGCACACCTCTTCAACTCTGAATACATACTGAAACCCGCATCCATTTGAACCTGCTTACTCTTCTTGTCTCTTGGTAACCCTCTGCAATTTTTACCCCTTCCCATTGCCCACACACTTCACCCCAGTACTAAATTGGTGGTGCCTTGATATTTCAGAATGTGTCGTATCAACCAATCCCTTTTAGTCAAGTTATGCCACAAATTTCTTTTTTCCCCAATTCTATTCAGTACCTCACCTTTAGTATCATGATCTACCCATCTAATATTCAGCATTATTCTGTGGCTTCCATTCTTTTATTGTCTGATTTGCGTATTGTCCATGTTTCACCTTAGTACAAAGCTACACTCCAAACAAGTGCCTTCAGAAAAGACTTCCTGATTAGTGCCAGTATACATTTCATGTCCTCCATATTTTGGGCATTGTCACTTATTTTACTGCCCAAATAACAAAACTCGTGTATTACTTTCAGTGTGTCATTTCCCAATCCAATTCCCGCATCACCTGATTTAATTTTACTACACTTCATTGTCCTTCTTTAGCTGTTGTTGACAGTCATCTTATATCCTTCTTTCAAGGCACTGTCCAGTCTATTCAGCTGCACTTCCATGTTCTTTACTGTCCCAGACAGTATTACAGTGTCTTTGGCAAATCTCAGTTTTTTTTATTTCTTCTCCCTGTTCTTTAATTTCTTCTCCACATTTTTCTTTGGCATCCTTTACTGCTTCCTCGGTGTGCAGATTGAACAACATTGTGGATGGGCTACAGCCCTGTCTCACTCCCTTCTCAACCACTGCTTCCATTTCATGCCCGTTGACTCTTAGAACTGCTGCTTGGTTTCTGTGCAAATCGTATGTAACCTTTTGCACCCTGTGTTTTACCCCTGATAACTTCAGAATTTCAGAGAGTGTATTCCACTCAACATTGTCAAAAGCTTTCTCTAAGTCTACAAAAGCTATAAACATAGGTTTGTCTTTCTTTAACCTATCTTCTAAGATAAGTCATAGGATCAGTATTGCCTCGCCTATTTCAGCATTACTCCGGGACCCAAATGATCTTCCCCAAGCTCATCTTCTGCCACATGCTATTGGTCATTGTTTTGGTCTTACCCGTTTTTCATATTGTTCTCTACATTTTCATATATAAATTTCTTACTGGCTAAAAAATTGCTTCTACCTTACATGCTGGGTGTTCCGCAGCTTGTAAGTATTTGTTAAAAGACATATTGCTGTATACCATGAGCTAAGTGTAAAAATATTGAATTGTCAGACTGTGACAATAGTGCCTAATACAATGGGCATACAAGATATACATTAGTGATGATTTGTCGTTTTCCATTGTTGCTGTACTTCGGGGTTGTCCAATTCTTACTTGAGTATGGTACTGCTTTAAGTCTTGAAAGTAGTTTCTACTTTCGTTTACTTAACTGTGTCACAGTTTTGCAATGTTGCGGTTTTATAAGAGTACACCTTTCCCATATTTGAAAGTTGAAGCAAATGTTTCCCACTGAGAATCAATATTTTCTCTAGTAACTGAGGAAGGCAACTTATTCTTTGAATAATGGTAAATAATATCCTGTAATGCTGCAGTGATATCCTACCTCTTGTTTCTGCACGCTTGTGTGTATTATCTAGTATCTCTTTCTTACCACATATTGCTCATGGTGTACAGCAAAATGTCTTGTAACAAATTCTTCTACCTGGTTTGATCATATGACAAATTCTATAACAATAATGGAAATTCCTTGATGGAGCAGTACTTAAAAAAAGGGAAAGGTAATCCTCACCTATAGTGGATTGATGAGTGGAGTACAGAATTACATAACTGAAAACAGCATTCACACTAGCTTTGGAGCACTAGCTCTTTTTCTAGCAGTATTACATACATCCACGCGAACATCCAAACACGCACTCCTGTGGCCACGGCATTAGTCTTGCTGTTATCATGGGAGTGTACGTTTGGGTGTCTATGTTGTTGTATGTGTGGATGTGTGTAATACTGCTAGAAACAGAGCTAGTGCTCAAAAGCTAGTGTGAATGCTGTTTTCTGTTATGTGTTTCTGTGCTCTGTGCATCGATCTGAGTTGTTGCCTTTCCTTTATTTTATGTGTGATAACTTCTGTCACTTCTGTGTGCGGTATGAGATGCTGTATTTTTTACAGATCTGTAGTTGAATTATATCAGGTAATGCTCCGGGAATTAGGTTGGGGAATGAGACACTGAAAGCTGTAGATGAGTTTTGTTACTAAAGTGGCAAAATAATTGATGGTGGAAGAAGGAGAGAGGCTATAAAATGCAGACTAGCAGTAGCCACAAAGTGCTTCTGAAAATGAGAAATTTGTCAATAATAAATATAAATTAAGTGTTACGAACTCTTTTTCTGAAGGTAATTGCCTGGAGTGTAGCCTTGTATGGAAGTGAAGCATGAACGATAAACAGTTGAGACAAGAAGAGAATGTTTTCGAGATGTGGTGCTACAGAAGAATGCTGAAGCATAGTTGGGTAGATTAGGTAACTAATAAAAGGGGGGGGGGGAGGGTTACTGAATCAAATTGAGTTGATAGGTTTTACCCTGAGTCATCAATAAATCATCAATTTGTTAATGGGAATTTTTGAGGGAACTTTGTAGAGGGAGTAGTAAAAAAAGTAAAGCAGTCCTCAACTTGAAGTTTGGTTTGAACACCACAATGCTTTACTAGGTGTGGTCCTATTGGAGGTAGTAAGCTGTTACTTTCCTCCAACTTTTGCCCTAGCAGATTCAAATGGATGTAGGTTGAAGTAGTTATGCATAGATGAGGAGACTTGCAAGGGTTAGACTATTGTGGAAAACTGCATCAGTCATCAGACTGAAGATCACAACAATACTAAATGCTGTATTATAATATAAGGTATTCAAAGAAGTGGTGGCTCTGGGAGGATTATCAGCTCTCCACCTCTCACATCCCGACTTGGACAACAGCAAGTGAGAACCCCTCTCCTTAGCCTGTGACTGTAAACACACACCTATATGAAAGTATCATTTGCACTCTGGCTACTGCCCAATAATGTAATAACAAAATAGCAGTTGTGAGATGTATATCATTGGCATTGCTTATGCTACAACATTGTCCTCATTTTCACAACTACCACTGCCAGAGCTTATTTTGTTCAGCAGTAGAGCTGTGGCTGCTACTTGTCGATAGTGTTGTTGGACTGAAAATGCTGAATGATATACACTGAAGAAAATGTTCTATTAGCTGAAAAGTGTCATAACTGGAAACTAGAGTGATACCACAACAGTGGGAGATACTTTCAAAAAAATCTAGTTGCTTGATTTCCTTATCAATTTGGTATTTATTTTTGGAGTCAGTCTGTAGTTGATAAGGTTCCTTGGCATAGAGTTTTTTCTAATCTTAAGCAGACTAATAGGCTCAAAAGTGAATGTCACCAACTTGACCTTGTATTGTAAGGAGAAAAAGCACTTTTGCAAGACATCAGTCCCAGCAATCAATCCAATGTGAAAATTGGCCATAATTCTGATAGTATGCAGTTATGACCTGAAAGTGCAGCCTTTAACCTTCACATGCACTGGTTGTTTGTCAATCACTCTGCCCCATTGCAGCAGCCTAATGCCCAAGTGGGAAGTACTTTACAACAGAGTGACAGTCAGAGCCCTCTTGCTTGTGGCATGTTGAAGGCAAGGAAGAGTATGGGGGAGATGGAAACATCTGTCCACTGTGTTTGGGAATCTTGCTCGAGAACATAGTATTCTACACAGAAAATAGTAAGTAATATGAGAGCACATAATATAACCACCTCATGCACATATACATTCAATATTATTTTAACAATATTCTCGAATCTTTATTCTGCAGTGATATATACACCTCACAGTCAAAATGAATAAACCAAGTCAACTGTAGTATTATTATGAAATAAAGTGAAGCTAAAGATTTTCAATGTGTCATTGGATCATGCCAATGTCATTGAAGAATTGTGTATCTCCTGCAAATGTACTGCACGGTAACAGTGTGAGCATTAAAATCTCAAAACAGCACTGTTGGTAATTAAATAGCACTATGTTGCTACTTTAATGACACACTCATTCGCTTCATTCATTTACATTGCATTTGTGAACTGCAACATAAAAATATTCACAATGAAAAAAGCATGTTATCAATTTCCAAACAGTATTTCACAGAACTATTACTCATTCCACCGTACAGTACTTCACACTCAGGCATTAAATAGCTGCAGTGGGGTGGAAGCAAGTGACAACCTGTGTGTGCACACATACTTCAGAACTGTGTGTTCAGAAGGTCATTACTGTGTAATATCATAGTTACGGCGCAAATTTTCATGCAGGAGCAATTGCTGGGGCTGATATTTTGAAAGTCTCTTTTTTCCTTCTTGAAATATGACATCAATTTGGTGATGTTTTCTTCTCAATATACCTCTGCTCCACTTACTTTCAGTAGACTTACCAGTACTGACCATATCATTCTTTTTGTATAGTCATGGTTACTTCACTTTGGAACATCTGAAACTTGTATTGTATTGTATGTTAACCGGGGACCTAGAAATGACGGAGAGGCTCTGTCCCAGCCGCAGCCGCAGTGGTCCACAACCCCACAATGACTACCGCAGTCCACTTCACCCCTCTGCCACCCCACACCGAACCCAGGGTTATTGTGTGGTTTGGCCCCCCTGTGGATGCCCCCCCCCCTCCCCCCAAGGGAACGTCTCACACTAGACGAGTGTAACCCCTATGTTTGCGTGGTAGAGTAATGGTTGGGTATGTGTACGTGGAGAACTCGTTTGCGCAGAAATTGTTGACGTAGTGTAACGGAGACAGAATAAGGGGAACCAGCCTGAATTTGCAGAGGCAGATGGAAAACTGCCTAAAAACCATCCACAGACTGGCCGGTTCACCGGACCTCGACACAAGTCCGCCGGGCGGACTCGTGCCGGGGACCAGGCGCTCCTTCCCGCCCGGAAAGCCATGCATTAGACCGCACGGCCAACTGGGCAGGCTATCCTCATGTAACTATCTCTTTCTCTGATTAAACTCCTTTTTCATAGTCTACCTTAGAAAATGTGATTTTCAGCACTATGTCTCCATATTTCTGTGAGTGTCTTTCAGTGACATATTAGGAATTACTTGAATTCTGAATTACAGTTGGAAAACAGCTGCTTTCTTACTAATATTTTCTGAAAGTTGTCAAAACACCTGTTATATGTGATCGTGTAATCCATCTATGCTCCAAAGCTTTCCAGATTCATTAGCTGATCACTTGCTATTACTTCTTCTCAGTTTGTACACAAACACTTTTCCTTACTATGTACTGTTCTTAAAGCACCTACTTAAAGTTCGTAAAACACTGTTCTTAAAATAAACATTTCACCTTCTTTACACCATATAGCACAAGTTGGTTATAATTAACCTTTCACTACTAGAGCCAGTATTGACGAAAAACTGTTTACTGTACCAGTGCCCAACTTTATAAGAATAATGATGATACTGTGGGCTGCAAGATTTGCATTGTTAGTAGTGTTAGTGTCATGACTTGCCATTAAGCACTGGTACTGGTACATTGATGTAGGGTAGAAACGCAAGCATCAGTTTGCATTACAGTTGCAGATAGTGAATGTGGGTCTAGACAAGGTGAATAGGGCTTTACTTGTAAAACTGTTTTTTTTCCAAAACAGCAATATTACTGATGCTCTTCATGAGTACTGATGCATTAAAGGAATTAACTGACAACCTGGGAATTGCTTCTGAGAGAGGTCATCGGTCAATTGCGCCACAAATTGTTGAGCAAGTTACTGTTGCCCTGGCTGAAAATGCTAGACGCAAAGTACCATCATGAGGCAGTGCACGAGCTGTGTCATGATAACTGAATATTCCACTGTGCACAATTCGGAAAGTGCTGCAAACAGTTGTGAAACAGTATCTCTAGTGCAACTCGAGGCTGTCATGGATACAGATGGTTGCCACACTGAGCAGCATTTGTAACATGGTACATGCACGTGGGACAGTTAACAAAGGTTACTGTTTCATGTGGGATTTAAAATCGGTTTATTCCAATGGTTTATTTGTTACTTCTTTTCTGCCTGTCTGTTCAAATGCTCCCACAAAGTTTCATGGTCCTATGATCTAATGTCACAGAGTCCCACTCAAGTAGTGAAACTTCAATTATAACCATCCTGTACTCTTGTGTAGCTGTTTTTGTTTCACATCACTGTTTGTTCAGTGTTGTAGTGTTGTGTGTCCTCTGAAGGCTATTAAAAAGTACATCTGTATTTAACATGTTTCTTGTAGTAGCCATTTTTGCAGCAGCTATATATAAATTGCAGTTGTTTACAAAGAAAATGCCTTTTTTTTGCAAGCTGCACATCGAAATTTTTATTTTTATTTATGCATCCAGACATGTTTTGCCTTTTTTACAAGGCATCTTCAGTGGGTGTCCTGAAATATTACAAGATTTGTCCATTTTTGCACATAGGTTATGGCTTCACATCCAGGCTATAGATTTAAAAACAGTTCTGTAATGTTTTTTTTTTATGAAATGGAAAGGTACTTACAGGTAACTTCTAATTCCTTACCTGTAAGTACCTTTCCATTTCATAAAAAAAAGTTAAGGAACTGTTTTTAAATCTATAACCTAGATGTGAAACCATAATCTATGTGTAAAAATGGACAAATCATGTAATATTTCAGGAAGAATCCTTGTAAAAAAGGCAAAACACATCTGGGAGCATAAATAAAAATAAAAATTTTGATGTGCAGCATGCAGAAAAGGCATTTTCTTTGTAAACAACTACAATTCACATATGTATTTATATCGCTTTTGTGCCATGTGAACATTTCACATCTATTGTTATTCAATTTATAAAGTTGAAACATTTACAATGTAGACATTTTTGAAAAGTGGGTTTAAAATTTATGATCTCATACCATCAGTTGATCAAATTTAAATGCAAATCTGGACATATATAAATCATATCTTAATGTAGTTCAGCCAAACTAGAAAAATGTCATTCGCACCTGGTCACATAAAGAAGAAATGCACCTGTAATGCACAAACTCACTTGAGGGACGTGTCAGAAAGTTGAGCTTTCACTGACATGAAACAGAAAATATTATTAACATTATTTTTATAAACTAAATATTACGGTATAAAAGTTGTACTGTATGTTAGCTGTTATTTAATAAAAGTCTGTTTTTTCAGGTTAGTAGCTGCTGTGAAACAAAAGCAACTTGAAGACTCAGCAAACCTGCTGTTTGATGCTTTTGCAACAATGTAAAATACCAAAACTTTAGTTTCCTAGGTATTCATTTGCCCTTTTTTTATAATTTGTTTTCTGTCGTTGCTTGGAAAATGAAGACATCTGTGTGAAACCTTTTTTCCATATTCCATGTTTCAAATGAAGTTCACTTTATGTATAAAAGCTTAACATTTTCTGTTCTATTCCTTTCAGGCGACTGGATGAATATGCCACAAGGCAATCCCAATGTACCGCCAGGCCTCGAGTACCTTACACTCATTGACCAGTTGCTTGTGCATCAAAAAGTTGAACTACTGGAAGGTAAGCTGCAATATTTACAGATGAATGAGTCGTTGAATTTGTGCTAGCAGTTCTGAGATATTCATACCATTTCATTTTTTTATCATTTTGCCATAGGTTAATAAGATGAGGTGAACTTTGTCACCAGTGAAAAGCTGTTACGCACTGAAATGGCAGTCAGTTGATGTGGTTGAGAATTATTGGGAAACTATGGAGATTAACTGGTGCTTGGAAATTAAAAACTGATTATTGATTTATTACATGACTATTGTAGACAGGCTATAGTGGGAGGAGAAAATACAGTAATTAAACATTTCTCAGTTACAATAACTGTCTTTGTGTAGCAAGAAACATTTTCAGAAACTGATTGTTATGTGAACAATGAAACAGACAGTTTATTATTGGTCAGATGCTATTGGGTTTTGCATCTCTTTTTTTCAGTGTTCGAACATGAGAGACAAGATACATTGCATGTTTCTGTGTATTTTGAACTAATTGCTTGAAATTTTAATTATGTGAGGAATCTGTACAAGTAAACATTAATCACATCACCTGATTAGTGTTCCATTTCCTGTTCCTTCACACTTGAATCAAGGAAGAAAGTGAGTGAGTATCCTTATTAATGCAGCACTGAGATATCTCAAGTGAACATCGTTGATAAAATACTATACACCATTTTTAAAATAAAACATTTGTGTAAAACCTCAAATTACACTCCCCCACAATATTTCATAAATACGATGAAGAAGACACAACACCAACAACTTATTTTATCATCTGTGACACTGCAAATGGTAATTCTTTGGTAGGAATGTCTGCTGGTTGATGTGTGGTCACTCTAAATCTTCCTTTCATTAAACTAGTTAATGAATGTAATGGTACCTTGTCTCTGTGTGTTTTGAACATTCATAAAATTCTGGCCCATTGATAAACTTGATAATTATTTGGTTATCTATTTGTGAAATAGGAACTCATGGTTCATCAACAGCTGCAGTTTCTTTCAGAAGTTGCTCTAACCACACGAGTGATTTGGAAGTTTACTTTCAGCCGCATATTCTGCTGTCTTTGAAGAAAGAGCAACACAAAGCTGTAATTTAACTTTTCAGACAAAGGGATTGCCATCAAACTTGAGTACAATGCTACTATTTGATTGTCTTGTGCATTTATCCCCACTATGATCAACATCACTATAAGCTTCAATACTACACTCATCATTCTTCTCAAACTTAGTGCTATTTGTCATTGTTTAATTAAGATATCTGAGTATTTTTTGAGCAGTGTGAACTACACCTATGTTGTTGAGTCTTAAAGTGTGGATACAACATTAACAGCAAATGATAAATTTGGTTTTGCGCCCTGTGTTAAATACAACAAACTTACAAATATTTCTTGACAGGGTTCACTATTGTTAAAAAGGTGACTCTCCTAGTAACCAACGTGGTTCGTTTGGTAAAGATAATGGTCTTACATCCATCATGCAATATTTGTTTAAAATTCTCTTCACATATGCAGACTGATTTATTTGGATACAATTGTCAAATTGCGTGATTTGCAAGCCTAGGAAGTAATGAACATTTTCTACTGTGATCTGAAAACATTTATCACAATGTTCAATAAATTTAGTTGTTGCATCCCTGGAACTGATAGCCAATCCATCAGTAATGTAAAATAGCATTACCAGGTTTTCAAAATAGAACATAAATGATTCTGGATGGCTCTGTCATAAATGACATTCACTGAGAGATTTAAAAAGTGATTCGTATCAGTATTTTGAGGCATGCTTTAAACTGTGCAGATTCTTCAGCAATTTAGTGCAACACCTGTACCATCATCATAGCTGTCTGGTTGATAGTATGTAAATTTCCCAAAAATACCATTGAGAAATGACATTCTTAAATCAAATTGCATTATACACCATTCATGTTGAATTCCAGCACTCGACAGGGCTCTCATCATCTTATATATTGCTATGGGGCTAAATGTGTCAACAAAATCTGTTCCAAATCATTGAACATATCCTTTTGGAACCAGTCAAGTCTTATATTGAACCACTGCATTATTTGTGTTATAACGTCAAGTTTAACAAATATATTTCAGAACGACACTACACATATGTCACAGAGTAAGTTGACAAGCACGACATGTGTACACGTTAGCATTCGAATAAGCACTGAGTCCCAGTCTAGCGGCCGCTGCTCGGCTGGCCGCTTAGGTGGCGCAGCTGCTCCATGGCTGGCAGACAGCACCGCACGTAGAGGACGTGCGTAATTGCACGGCGGCGCTTTGAATGATCGGCGAGTCACAACACTTTTCCCCCCTTTGAAATTGTTGCACTGGTCTTGATGGAGGTGTCCTGAAGATGGCTAACATCCATAGGCGTGGTTTGACTCGCCGTAAAGTCTCGAGGAGGAGGCTTCCTGTACGGACGGGTCCCCGATGATAAAGGGTCGAGATGATAGGAGACGTAGGGGTCGAATCTGCTGGGGCCCCATGCACCAATCTGCCCATTGCGGCAAGTCCAGTTGATATGACAGGAGACATGGGCGATGTGTCGGCGTCCGTTGGAGGAGGAGGAGGCGAGTAGATTTGCTCTGACAGAGGATGGTCATCCGGTTCCTGCATGGGCACGTCTCCTGGTGGCGTCTGTTGTGGTGCTGGCATCGCAATGACGGTGAGAGGGCTGCGTTGTGAGTATTGAGAGATGCCAAGATCCCGAGCGTAAGGTAGAGCCGAAGATGGTGTAGCGGCATTTGGAACAGGCGTTGCTGGCACACGAGGCTGAAGCTGGTCCGAATGATGCACTGCAACACCCGTGTCCGTCTGGATTTCATACAGTCGTCTGCCACGGTGTTGTAAGATACGGCCCGGGCTCCATTTGGGCCGCCTGCCATATCCCCGTACCCAGACGAGGTCGTCGGTGGTGAACCAGCCAAGTGAAGGCACCCGTGGCCGTGAGGTGGAAGGCCGCAGAAGATGAAGTAGCGTGCGGGGCTGTCGGCCATGTAAGAGCTCAGCCGGGCTGTGGTCGCCCATGGAGGTGAAACGGTAAGACCCCAGAAACTGGAGAAGCGCATCATCAGCAGCAGAAGAAGTCAGAAGTTTCCGCATCTGAGCCTTAAATGTGCGGACCAGTCGTTCAGCCTCACCGTTGGATTGTGGATGGAATGGTGGGGCCGTGACATGCATAACGCCGTGACGAGCACAAAAATCCACAAATTCGGAAGAGGCAAATTGCAGACCATTATCAGTGACAAGAGTAGAGGGGAGGCCTTCCAAAGAAAAAATGCGGGCGAGAGCACTGGTGGTTGCCGCGGTGGTAGGCGACGTGCAACGAACAATGAAAGGAAAGTTAGAGTAGGCTTCAATTACGAGGAGCCAATAAATACCTAAAAAGGGTCCCGCAAAGTCAGCATGAAAGCGCTCCCAGGGCTTCTCAGGCGAAGGCCACGGTGACAAAGATGACTTCGGGGCAGCGGCCTGTGACGCACAAGGGCCGCAGGCAGCGACCATGTGTGCTATTTCAGAGTCGATGCCAGGCCAGTACACATGACGGCGCGCCAGAGATTTTGTGCGAGACACACCCAGTGCCCTTGGTGAAGGAGGCGCAAGACCGAAGCACGCAAAGACGCAGGTACCACAACACGCGGTGAAGCATTGTCAGTGGAGAGGAGGATAACACCATCCCTAGCCGTGAGGCGGTAGCGCAAAGCGTAGTAGTTCCGCAACGGATCAGAAGTCTTAGCGGACGCGCGATCTGGCCAACCCTTCTGAATACAGCGTAAAACCCAGGAGAGGGTAGGGTCAGAACTCGTAGCAGCCGCCAGCCTGTCCCCAGTGATGGGGAACCCGTCCACAACCCGCTGCTCGGCAACATCCAGGTGGAAACACAAAAGTTCGTCCCTATCGAATGCCTGATCAGGACCCATGGGAAGACGAGACAGAGCATCAGCATTTGCATGTTGAGCCGTTGGCCGGAAATGAATCTCATAATTGAAACGAGACAAGTAAAGAGCCCAACGCTGGAGGCGGTGTGCAGCCTTGTAGGGAAGTGACGTTGATGGATGAAACAAGGAAACAAGTGGTTTGTGATCCGTAACAAGATGAAATTTTGAGCCATAGAGAAAAACACCAAACTTATGAAGAGCATAAATAATGGCCAAAGCTTCTTTTTCAATTTGAGAGTACTTTTGTTGGGCATCCGTGACCGTTTTGGAGGCATAAGCAATGGGTTGTTCCGAACCGTCAGAAAAACGGTGCGCAAGGACTGCACCAACCCCGTATTGAGAGGCGTCTGTGGCAAGAACAAGATGTTGGCCAGGTCGATAAGTAGCCAGGCACGGGGCCTGTTTCAGCATAGTCTTCAATTTCTGGAAAGCCGCATCGCATGACGCGGACCAGTGAAAAGGCACGTTTTTATGCAACAGGCGATGCAACGGCTGAGCCACCGAAGCCGCAGACGGTAAAAACTTGTGATAGTATGCTATTTTGCCCAAGAAGGCCTGCAGTTCCTTAACAGATGTAGGGCATCGATCGCAGCGACAGTTTGCTGAAGCGGACGAATACCATCCCGAGAGAGTTGAAACCCCAAGTACGTGATAGATGCCTGAAGAAATTGCGATTTCTGAAGATTACACTTAAGACTGGCAGTCTGAAAGACATGAAAAAGTGTGTGGAGATTTTGAAGATGTTCTTCAGTGGTGGAGCCAGTGACAACAATGTCGTCCATGTAATTGATACACCCAGGGACAGGGAGCAATAATTGTTCCAAGAATCGCTGAAAGAGAGCAGGGGCGCTAGCAACCCCGAATGGCAAGCATTGGTAGTGATAGAGGCCGAAAGGCATGTTAAGGACCAGAAACTGCCGCGAAGCAGTGTCGAGAGGAAGTTGATGATAAGCTTCTGACAGGTCAGTTTTAGAAAAATACTGGCCTCCTGCAAGTTTAGTGAACAGTTCTTCAGGACGGGGCCTAGGGTAAGTGTCGATGAGGCATTGAGCATTTACAGTGGCTTTGAAATCGCCACAGAGACGAATATCACCATTGGGCTTAGCAACGACAACGACAGGAGGGGACCACTCACTGGAAGTGACAGGAAGCAAGACCCCTGAAGTAGTGAGACGATCCAACTCCCGTTTTACCCGATCACGAAGGGCCACAGGAATGGGCCGAGCCCGAAAAAACTTAGGCCGAGCAGTGGGTTTGAGCGTGATATGAGCTTCAAAGTCGTTTGCACGGCCTAACCCAGGAGAAAAAAGGGACGAAAATGTCGTCGACAAGGAATCCAGTTGAGCATAAGGAATAGCATCAGAGACAATATTGACGGAGTCATCTATGGAGAACCCAAAAATGCGAAAGGCATTGAAACCAGAAAGATTTTCTGCGTTGCTCTGGTCGACCACAAATATGGGAACAGTGCGAACGACGGATTTGTGAGATACCTCAGCATGAAACTGTCCGAAGAGAGAAATCTTCTGTTTATTGTACGTCCGTAATTGCCGAGTGACAGGTGACAGGAGTGGAGAACCCAACTGAAGATACGTCTGAGAATTAATTATAGTGGCAGCAGAACCGGTATCCACTTGCATGCGGACATCTCGACCAAGGATTTGGACAGTGAGGAATAACTTCCCTGAAAGGGAAGAAGTGCAATTGACAGACAACACAGAATCATAATCAGCGTCATGTTCATGAACATCATGTATGCGGTCGGATTTGCAAACGGAGGACACATGACCTTTCTTTTTGAAATTCTGACACACAGCCCAACGTTGGGGACAATCCGAGGCGTGAATGTTTCGTAAAACACCGCAGACATGAAGGAAGTTGCCGGGGGTTTTGCTGCAGTTTCTTAGCGGATTGTTTACGGCTAGGCCGAGGCTGCGCGTGGGAGCACACTGCGGCCACATCGGCGGGCGGGGACGCGCCACACGCGTCGTCAACAGCGCACAGAGGTTGTATTTCCCTGACATCACCCCACGCCTCTATTTGCGCCCCAGCGGCGCGAGAAATTTCAAAAGACTGCACAATGGAGAGAACTTCGTCTAGAGTCGGATTTGCCAACTGAAGGGCACGTTGCCGAACTTCTTTGTCAGGCGCCGACCGGATAATAGCATCCCGTACCATGGAATCGGCATAGGATTCTTTGTGAACATCAGTAACAAATTGACACTTTTGACTGAGGCCGGGAAGTTCAGCAGCCCAAGCGCGATAGGATTGATGCTGTTTTTGACAACGATAAAAGGCAACACGAGTGGCTACCACATGTGTTTGCTTTTGAAAATAGACAGACAGAAGTGAGCACATTTCAGCAAAGGACAAAGATGCAGGATCCTTCAAAGGAGCCAATTGCGACAACAACCGATACATTTGAGGTGAAATCCAGGAAAGGAACAGAGACTTACATGGTTGTTCGTCCGTGACATGAAATGCCAAGAAGTGCTGTCGAAGACGTTTTTCATAATCAGACCAGTCTTCCGCCGTCTTGTCGTAAGGATGAAAAAGAGGTACAGCCAAGTTCAAGGAGATTTTGCAATAGTTGCTCGACAGTAGCCATGGAACCCTGTGGGTCAACGGTGAAATGGAAAAATCCACTACCTCGTCGCCAATTGTTATAACATCAAGTTTAACAAATATATTTCAGAACAACACAACATATATAAGTCACAGAGTAAGTTGACAAGCAAGACATGTGTACACATTAGCATTCGAATAAGCACTGAGTCCCAGTCTAGCGGCCACTGCTCGGCTGGCCGCTTAGGTGGTGCAGCTGCTGCATGGCTGGCAGACAGCGCCGCACGTAGAGGACGTGCGTAATTGCGCGGCGGCGCTTTGAATGATCGGCGAGTCACAACAATTTGCATACAGTTTTCTGACAGAAACCCATCAGTCTTCAATCACATTATTTGTTTTAGTTTGTAAACTAGTTCCTATGTTTTGCTTTTTTCAGCGAAATTATGTCTTCCTCCAGTGTCGTCTTCCATAAAGTGCAGTAATTGAATGTTTCCATCCATCTTCTCAATTTTTGAAGTATCTTTGTGGCTTCAATTTCTTGAACTTCCCATTGATGTTACACAAGTTGACAGAATAGTACAATCTTTTCCTTTGTGCGTGCTAGAGCATTCGCAGGCTGCTGTTTTTCTTACATCCAAAACCAAACCTGTGTCACATTGTTTTGATACGTGACCTGCTTTGCCACATGAAAAGCATTTTCTACCTTCCATTTTCTTAAATGATACATTTTATACATACATGCTTCAGATGCAGTTTGATCGTGCCATTGTTGGTGTTTGTTAACCTACATTTTTGACATAATTCCTTAGCAGCACAATCATATTCACAATCTGTTATTCACAACTCATAAAATAAACACATTTTTGAAACTTACTGAATGTTTTATCTTCAGCAGATAAACCATCCCATGTAAAATCAACGTAATAGGACTCTCTGAGCAAAGTTTGCAAAAATCGTGCATGATATCAGTGTAAAGAAAAAACTGGTGTTAGTGAGAAAATTAGATATTTCCTTGCCTTTCCATTAGCCATCATCCATACAGTAAGATCGGTTTCTTAATTTTTCAGCACTTTCTTCTGCTTTAATCAGTTAAAGTATTTTGTCACATTCAGTTATTGTCTCAATATTATTAGAAATAAAGTTGCTACTCACCATATAGGGCATATGCTGAGTCACAAATAGGCACAACAAAAAGACTCTCACAATTAAAGCTTTTGGCCATTAACACCTTCTTCAACAATAGACACACACACACACACACACACACACACACACACACACACACAACTCTCACACACAACTGCAGTCTCAGGCAATTTAAACCACACTGAGCAGCAGCACCACCCAAGCACAATGGGTATGGCGACTGGGTGGGGTAAAGAGGAGGCTGGGGCGTGGAGAGGGAGGGTATAGTATGGTGGGGTGACAGACAGTGAAGTACTGTAGGTTAGATGGAGGGCAGGGGAGAGGTGGGGAGTGGGGGTCGGGGGAGTGGAAAAGGAGAGAAATAAAAAGACTGGGTGTGGTGGTGGAATGACAGCTGTGTAGTGCTGGAATGGGAACAGGGAATGGGCTGGGTGGATGAGGACAGTGACTAAAGAAGGTTGAGGCCAGCGGGAACGTAGGCTGTATTGCAGGGAAAGTTCCCACGTGCGCAATTCAGAAAAGCTGGTGTTGGTGGGAAGGATCCATATGGCACAGTTTGCGAAGCAGTCATTGAAATGAAAGATATCATGTTTGGCAGCATGTTCAGTAACAGGACGGTACACTTGTTTCTTGACCACAGGGTCGGTGGCCATTCATGTGGACAGACAGCTTGTTGGTTGTTGTGCCTACATAGAACACAGCATAGTGGTTGCAGCTTAGCTTGTAGACCACATAAATGGTTTCACAGGTAGCCCTGCCTTTGATGGGATAAGTGACGTTAGTGACTGGACTGGAACTGGTGATGGCGGGAAGATGTATGGGACAGGTCTTGTATCTAGGTCTATTACAGGGGCATGAACCATGAGGTAAGGGATTGAGAGCAGGGGTTGTGTAAGGATGGACGAGTATATTGTGTAGGTTCGGTGCAAGAAGAGACGTAATCAAAACGTTGGCAGAGAATGTAATTCTGTTGCTCCAGTCCTGGGTGGTAGTGAATTACAAGGGGAATCCTCCTCTGTGGCCGGATGGTGGTGCTTTGGGAGTTAGTGGGAAACTGGACAGGTTGGGAGGATAATTATGATCAGTGAAGGCTTCAGCGAGACTCTCGGTATATTTCGAGAGGAACTGCTCGTCACTGCAGAAGCCACAACCACCGGTGGCTAGGCCATATGGAAGGTAGTTCTTGGTATGGAACGAGTGGCAGCTGTTGAAAGTGGAGGAATCACTGGTGGTTAGTAGGTCTGATATGGACGGAGGTCTTGATGTAGCCATCTTTGAGGTGGAGCTCAACATGTAGGAAGGTGGCTTGTTGAGTTGAGTAGGACCAAGTGAAGGAAATGGGGGAGAAGTTGTTGAGGTTCTGGAGGAATTTATTTATTTATTTATTTATTTATTTATTTATCTTTTGTTCCAGTGATCCATATTGTGACACTATCACAGGATATGGAACGTGTCAATTTTACAAGCTTTTGGCCAGAATTTATGGTAATACATAAAACAAAACAAAATCAGGAATGTGCATAGGGTGTCCTCAGATTCAATCCAGATAGCAAAGATGTCATCAATGAATCTGAACCAGGTGAGGGGTTTAGGATTCTGGGTTTTTAGGAAGGATTCCTCTAGACGGCCCATGAATAGGTTGGCTTAGGATGGTGCCATGCAGGTGCCCATAGCCGTACCGCAGATTTGTTTGTAGGTAATGCCTTTGAAGGAGAAGTAATTGTGGGTGAGGATGTAGCTGGTCATGGCGACTAGGAAGGATTTTGTTGGTTTGGAATCCACAGGGCGTCTGGAAAGGCAGTGTTCGATAGCAGTAAGGCCATGGGCATTAGGAATGTTAGTGTACAGGGAGGTGGCATCAATAGTGATGAGCAGGGCACAGTTTGGTAAAGGGACAGGAAATTTGGAGAGTCGGTGGAGGATATGGTTGGTATCTTTTATATAGGAGGGTATGTTCTGGGTAATAGGTTGAAGGTGTTGGTCTACAAGAGCAGAAATTCTCTCAGTGGGGGCACAGTAACCGGCCACAAGGGGGCGTCCTGGGTGCTTAGGTTTATGGACTTGGAAGCATGTAGAAGGTAGGAGTGCAGGGAGTGGTAGGGGTGAGTAGAGAAATGGACTCTGGGGAGAGGATCTAAAATCCTTAAGCCTATCCCACTCTAATGCTTTTAGGCTTGGATGTTTTAATGTGTCGCAGAGTGGCTGGCTTTTCCTTTTATTCTCGTGGTCTGCCAGCCACGGTCATCTCCTCTCTTGTTTTTATCCCTTCTACCTGTTTCTTGCTTCTCTCTGTGGCATTCTTTTCCTGTTTTGGCCATTGTAATGTTGATTGTCCTTCTGTCGTTCTTCTTGTTCTTCCTTTTTCCTGTTATTGTGTTGTATGTCTCTTTTCTTTTCTTCGTTCCCTTGTGTAATCATTTTACTTGGAACAAGGGACCAATGACCTCGCAGTTTGCTCCCTCCCCTCCCCCTCCCCCTCCCCCCCTCCCCCCCTCCCCCCCAATCTTTTAAACCAACCAACCAACATCACGTATCCCATCAAAGGCAGGGCTACCTGTGAAACCAGCTGTGTGGTGTACAAGCTAAGCTGCAACCACTGTGTTGCATTCTATGTAGACATGACAACCAACAAGCTGTCTGTCCGCATGAACAAGTGGACCACATTGTTGCTGAACATGCTGCCAAACATGATGTCCTTCATTTCAATGACTGCTTCACAGACTGTGCCATATGGATCCTTCCTACAAACACCAGCTTTCCTGAATTGTGCAGGTGGGAACTTTCCTTGTAATACATCCCACGTTTCTGTAACCCTCCTGGCCTCAGTCTTCGTTAGTTGCTGACCTCATGCATCCAGCCTGTTCCCTCTATTTCTCTCCTTTTCCGCTACCCCCCCCCCCCCCCCACTTCTCCCCTGCCCTCCGTCTAACCTGCAGCACTTCACTATCCACCAACCCCATCATACTATCCCTCCCCCTCCCTGCCCCAGCCTCTTTTTTTACCCCCACCCAGTTGCCACTCCCATTATGCACTGGTGGTGCTGCTGCTCACAGTGTGGTTTCAGTTGCCTGAGACTGCAATTGTGTTTGTGAGTTGTGTTTGCGTGCGTGTGTGTATTGTTGACGAAGGCCTTAATGGCCAAAAGTTTTAGTTGTCTTTTTGTTGTGCCTATCTGCAACAGCATCTCTGCTATATGGTGAGTAGGAACTTTCCTTCTCATAATATTGTTACATTCCATCCTGGATTTTCTATTGTTTGATTTTTGCCTGTTAGTTATTGTCTACATTACAATTTGGCAGGTCCCCCCCCTCCAAAAATAAAGTTTTTTTTGTCAGATTTTCAATTTGTTGGCTTTCCTTTGTCATCATCTCATCTTTTGCACTTCAGTAACATTAAGTATCCATCAAAATTGTACAAATCTGTTGCATTTTATGCCTGCAAATTTTATCAACCACACTCTGCTGCCATGTTGGTAAAACACTATAGGCTGCTTTTAAAATAAAACATTAATCTTAAATTTCAAAAGTACAGCAATAATGAAAAGCCCATAAAACATCCAAAGCATGCCAAGTACAGCAAACTAGGAGTTTCTACAATGTCTAGTCACTGCTTCAAAAGAATATTAATGTACGTAATAACATTGAAACCACAATTACTTTCACAATCTCAAACTTTGTGACCACCACAGAAATTTCTTTAATTACTTCTAGCCTCTGCTCACAACATTGATGTGTAAGTAGGGTCCTGAATCTGAAAATACTGAATACTGCTGAAATCAGCAACACTTCACAATTGCTATATATGTATAGGAATTGGAAATACGACCTGATCTCCTTCTCCGATCTCACTCTGTGCACCTCCTCCTCCCTCCCCCTTCACCTCCTCCTGCCTCTCTGTACACCACCTCATCCACACTCTCTATGTCCATTTACTGTAACCCCCCCCCCCCTCCAATCCTCTCTTTTCATTGCCTCTCACCACTGACATTGAGCCTTGTTTATTCTTATTGCCAACAAAACAGTGATAGAGAAATGAAATTGCCTGAAATGAACGGGTGAATTGGTTGGGACCATTGGTGTATGATGTATGAGAGACCTCTCCTGCTGCTAGATTTGTGAGTATAGTAGCTTCAATGACAGTATTCTGCATAGCTTTAATCTATGAACAGGTAGGATTACAAAGTTTCAGACAATTCAGATTCTGTAGTAGCTAAATGTAAGCAGAAAAGCCATAAATACAACTTTCCTATTTTCCGTCAAAACCGACTGCAAGCAGGAAAACAAAGTAACATACTGTTTTGTGTAGAATTTTTGTTTAAAATTACATATAAGAAGAAAATATGTATATTGGAGAAACAATTTCTTGAAAGGTTTAAATGTGCTGCTACCCTAGTTAAAACTGACAGCGAGAAGGTAAACGAAACCACTCATCTTCACAGCACAGCATTTTGTTTCTCACAGATGGTTAACCAAAATTGTTGATTAAAAATATGTATAACCTATGTCTATCTGAACATTTATGAGGCAAAATAATTTAATTTGATAGATAAAAAATCTACTCAGCAAGCAGTGGTAGGACACACACATAAAAGAGGGTTGTAAGTAGGCGAAGCCAGTGGCTCCTTCTACAGACAGAAGGGTTGAAGGGGAAGCAAGAGGGGTAAAGGAAAAGGACTGGAGAGGTCTAGGAAAAGGGGTAGATTTTTGGAAAGTCACCCAGAACTGCAGGTCAGGGTAGACTTACTGCACAGGATGAGAAGGAAAGACTGATTGTTGGAGACTGTCTCCAACAGTCAGTCTTTCCTTCTCATCCCATATGATAAGCCTCCCCTGACCTGCAGTTCTGGGTGACTTTCCTGAAACCTACCCCTTTTCCTAGACCTCTCTTGTCCTTTTCCTTCACCCTCTTCCTCTCCCTTCAACTCTTCTGCCTGAAGAAGGAGCCACTGGCTCTGAAAGCGTGCCTAATTACAACCCTCTTTTATGTGGGTGATTTGCCACTGCTTGATGAGTAGATTTTTTTTATCTATCTAATTAAGTTATTTGATCAAAAACTGATTTTTTTGTTGAGCATTTATTGGAGTATCTTGTAAAAAAATTGAAGGAAATTGGTCAAGAACTTTCTGAGATTTTTGTAACAACATTAAACAACAGCTTCACTTTATGTAATAGTGTAGATAACATTCATTGTGAAAAGTCACATCTACCAATGAAACTTAAATTATTGGTTAAGCTTAATTGAAAATTTTAAAGCATATTTGGAATGTATTTTCATAAGACGGGCACAAATTAGTCACCAGCTCCCCTGTTATTTCAAGGGTTAAAACAGACTCTATAATCGATGATTTCATGTGTAATACTGAACTCGAGAAATTTTTCCATGTGAATATGTGATGTTTTCTGCATCAAGCTCAGTATGCTATTGTCAGTGTGTATCACATATACTTTTTCAAATGCACTTATGCACTTTTGTGACATGCAAAGTGTAGCAGTACAAGGGTGCAACTTCAATCGTAAGACACGTGAAGGTTTCAGATCGACTATATAATGGTAAGACAGAGATTTTGAAACTAGATTTTAAATTGTAAGGCATTTCCATTGGCAGATAGTGGACTCTGACCACAATTTATTGATTATGAAATGTACCGTATTTACTCGAATCTAAGCTGCACTTTTTTCCGATTTTTGAAATCCAAAAAACCGCCTGCGGCTTAGAATCGAGTGCAACGTAAGAGGAAGTTCTGAAAAATGTTAGTATGTGCCGCCACAACTAACTTCTGCCGTCGAATATATGTAGCACTACACAGGCATGCTTTGCAGTCACAAAGATAAATGCTGGCGCCAAACCTCTACGCCAGTAAATAATTTTTTTTAAAAAAAGGTGGAAAATGAGCTTTTTTCTCCGCCCCGAGTTTCGACCACTGCATTTTCATACATTATCCAACAAAGTAAATACAAATTCCGTATTGTTCATCTTCGAATGTAGCAGTCTTTCAATGTACTACGAAAATCCGACTGGTAAGACTGTTAGGGATGTTTGTCAATATGGCCAACTCTACTTTCTGAATTTTTTCCTACCTGTGAGAAGATATGGTTGCTAATAGTAACTTTTATGGAATGTGATTCACATGCAGTATTCTCTTCATCATAAGAATAATACAAATATAAACATTTTGCCATGTATTGTTTCGTGTTTGCTGCTATCTCATTTAAATCCTGTCTGCCTAATAAACTACGACACTAGATGAGACAACAGCAAATGCAGAAGAATGTACATATCATGTCATGTTCATATTCGTATTACTCTTATGCCTTATAGTGATACAGTCAGAAATAAAGCACGGCAATTGACTAGATTTTTAAATCTAAGATTACTCTAATTTCTGTGCAGAATGTTATGTACTAAAGAGGCGTGTGCAAAGATTTTCTAACGGAGAAAAATTTTCGCTAAACTCTCGTTCAGAACATCATCTACCATACGCAGTCTATTATCTTGTTCTTGTTGATCCTCTCTTTAAAAAAAAAAAAAAAAAAAAAAAGGTGGGGGGGGGGGGGGGGCTGTAGCACGCACAAAAGTAAGCCATGCCGCGAGCGGCAACAGGCCGTAAACAGTCATTATCAGAATGCGGCAAACAATGAATGACACAGTACAATGCGTTTTCAGCTTAGAGTGACGTAAACACCTATAACAAAGAGAACGGCAGTTAACAGATCAAAGAAAAATAAGCAATCAATTCAATCCAGATGAAGCACGTGAAAAAGGAAGGGTACCGGTACCCGTATAAATATGGACGGAGCGCCTGACGCATAGCAATGGCTACCTGGTAAAGCGTAACTGCTAAACTTAACGACTCGAACCACACTACTGTAGCTGTATCGTCATTCATTCGACCTAAATTGTGTCTCATATTACAATGAACCAACTTTGTTTCTGCCCTTGAATTTCGAGTCTCAAATTTCAGGTGCTGCTTAGATTCGGGAAATATTTTTTTCCTTGATTTCGAGTCTCATTTTTCAGGTGCAGCTTAGATTCGAGTGCGGTTTACATTCGAGTAAATACGGTAGATTAAAACTTGTGGCAATTTTAACATGTATGGAAATATGGGTGTGTGATTTGCATTTATTTATTTAGCATTTGGCAATACAAACTGAACTTCAACTTTAGTGTTTAAAGTTATGTGAGTGTATTTTTGTGGTGAGATGTATGCAAATATTTCATCTCCTTTATTTAATCTCATGACTCAATGCTAATAGTTTTCAGTGCATAGTCTATTGAAGGGCGCTACTGTAATGACTACAGCTTTGATGTTGAGACTAGAACACATCGTGCATAGTAAATAAAAGATTTGAACAGTCATCTGAGGTGGTTTACAGATGATGCTGTTGTTTATCATGTAGGAAAGTCATCATCAGATCAAAAATAATGACAAAATGACTTAGAAAAGATATGTGTGTAGTGCAAAAATTGGCTGTTGACACTAAGTAATAAAAAGTATGAGGTCATCCACGTGAGTGTTAAAAGAAATCCATTACACTTCAGTTACATGATAAATCAATCAAATCTAAAGCCCATAAATTCAGCTAAATACTTAGGATTTACAATTACAAAAGGCTTAAATTGGAATTCACACGTAGAAAATGAAGTGGGGAAGGTGAACAAAAGACTGCATTTTATCAACAGAACACTTAGAAGATGCAACAGATATACTGAAGAGACTGCCCACACTACAATTGTCCATCCTCTTTTGGAGTACTGCTGTGTGGTGTGGGATCCTTCCAGATAGGATTAACAGAGTACGTTGAGAAAGTTGAAAGAAGGGCAGCACATTCTGTATTATCGAGAAATAGGGGAGAGAGTGTCACGGAAATGATACAGGATTAAAACAAATACATTTCTTGCTGCTGCAGGATCTCCTTACAAAATTTCAATTGCCAACTTTCTCCTCTGAAAGTGAAAAATTTCATTGATGCCAATCTACATAGGGAGAAACAATCATCATAAATAATGGAAATCGGAGCTGGCACGGAAAGATACAGGTGTTCTTTTCTTCCACGCACTCTTCAAGAGTGGAATAATAGAGAATTAGCGTGAAGATGGTTCGATGAATCATCTGCCAGGGACTTAAGTATGATTTGCAGAGTAGCCATGTAGATGTAGATGAAAAACTCAGATTGGACAAATCCTTTATAGTCCACAACTAATGGTCTCACGGTCGCGTTCTCACTTCACGAGCACGGGGTCCCAGGTTCAATTCCCAGTGGGGTCAGGGATATTCACATGCCTCAAGATGACTGGGTGTTTGTGTTGTCCTCATCATTTCATCATCATTCATGAAAGTGGCAGATTGGACTGAGCAAAGGTTGAAATTTGTACATGGGACTTCAGGACAAGATAGAAAAGAGCTTTTTACATCAAAGTCAATGTAATTATGCAACCTTTTTCACTGTAAAACTCTCAAGGGTATTCTTGAAGTTTGCTTTTACACGAGACAAGCATTCTCCATTAAGAGTAATCTGTTGGGTTCTGATCATAGAGCGTGTCCAATATTTCATAAGTGCATATTTTATTCATTAGATGGCATTGTGTAACTATAAAAAGTTCACCCACAGAAAATGCATTGAAAATGTGTTCCAAGTGCCATCAAAAAACCATTTTAGTGTCCTAGAGAGACAGACACAAGTGCAGAAGAAATGTGTGCAAACAAGTCATGGGTGTGGTCTATCAAAAATTTTATGTGCTTGTAGTTATATGAACTTAACAAAATGCAAATGGGGGGGGGGGGGGGGCGTTGCCAACGATGTTTATAGGAATGATTTGTCATTTGTCTAGTGCTGTACAAAATCTGAAGGTAGTACTGGACTCTAATAAGAACAAAAATATGATCATCATTGAAATACCACATAGATATGACCTTATAAAAGACTCATGTGTAAATAGAGAAATTATTAAGGTCAACAGACAGTTTGAGGAGATCTGCAAAATGTATCAAAACACTCAGTTTCTATCTGTTGACGACTTACAGAGAGACAGTTTCACAAAGCATTGAATGCACATAAATGAAAGGGTAAGCGACTTCTCAGCTATAAAACTCTGGAAATGTTGACCGAAGCTAGCAAAAGAATAAATCATTTGTCTAAAATAGGAGGACCAATTGTAGGGTGCCAACCACAAACAATAGCACAGCAGCAATCACCAACTGCAGCAGCTACTGCTACTTCAGCAGAACCAACACCAGTGGCAGCTAAATCAGCATCAACAAAAACAAAACTATTATCAGAAGCAGCAGCAGCAATAACCAAAAAAGCAATGTCATCATCATCCCAGTCAACAGCAGCAGAGCCACAGTCACAAGTGGCAGCAGCATCCCCATAATCATTATTGTCAGAAAAACAGGCAACAAGAGAAGAATCAACACCAGTAATGGAAAATGCTACATCAACACCATCAGAAGTAATGGAAACCACTCATCCCCTTAACAAGACAAGAATTTCACCTCCATGCCATCTTAAGGATCAGTCAACACTGGAAAACTCATCAAGTGGTCATATACTGAGGAAGAGAAAAGCAACTGTTCCATCCCATCTTAATGATTTTCTGCTGAAGGGCTACAGGAAAACCACAGTAAGATAAATACAAGTGTAATGTTCTTACATATTAATGTGCAGTCTCTTAAGAACAAGGGAAACTTAAACTGCACTATGATTTTGATAAATGAACACTGGCTTAGCAATCAGGAACTAAAATTAACTGTACCATTTGGATATGAGTTGGCAACTAGCTACTGTGGAACAGGTACTAAATGTGGTTGTGTATCTGTATATGTTAAAAATAGTGTGAACCTAATCTATGAAATTGTAGATGGAAGTGGTCTGTGCATAGAAGCAAAATTTGAAGCTGCAGCCATAATGTTGCCAAAACAGGAAATTATAATAGCTTCAGTATACCACCCCCCAAAACACAATGAAGACCTGTTTGTGGAGTTCCTGGAGAAACTGATACTCCTGCTACTCAAATACATAGATTACACTAATATTTGGTGATATCAGTATAGAAATTAGTTTTAAGAATAGAAATGTTGACCGCTTGCTAAATACAGTAAGATCCCTGAACTTCAGGTGGGTAAATGACAAACCCACAAGTCAGGAAGCATGTCTAGATAACATAATATGTAATTTCCATCTAAACAAAACAGAATATGACACAATCAAGCTATGGCTCAGACAAACTCTTTAACAGTAAAGCAACTGAAACTTTCACAGACTGCAGAAAAATTATAGTACCAATTAATGAATCAAAGCTAAACAAGTTGACAAGTAAAGTGAATTTAATAAATTGGGATAAAATAATAACTACTACTGGTGCAAATAAATCTACCACCAAATTTTTAGAACTGTTAACTGAAAATTTTTAAGCATGTTGTCCTGAAGAAAATATTGAAGCAAAATCATTACACCACACCACAAAGTCTAAAAAGCTGGCACACCTCACATCTAAGTAAAATAAGAATCATAATGCTACTATATCATGATAGATCTAAGCACAATAAAGTATATGAAAGTGAAAGAGATTTACAGGTCTAAAATCAAGGCAGCTAAGTGCAAAGTATATTATACATATATACTGAACTCAGTGAGTAAATGCAAAGCTGCATGGGAAATTATTAAAACAGAAATAAACTGCGGTGATAAAGTATACCATATAGCAATTCCACCTGCTATTCTGAATGCACATTTTGTCAGTCCTCAATCAGATAACAGCATAATGGTGGATGTGAGTAAGACAAGAGGCAATGGCAGTATTTAAAGCAAGGTTATATTGGTCAGCACAATACTCTTAAAGTCCAAATTATGCTGACATGAGCTGTGTAAGTAGTTTGTGTGTTTGTTGACTGCGTTTAGCTTGTTATCACACAAGTTCCAAAGGAATTTTCACGTAGTGTTTGATTGAGTCTGTGTGTCCATTAACGTCTCTTTGTGGTGCCAGTTAGGTCAGTTTTATTTCTTTGAAATTTCATACTATGTACCATCATGAAGTATTCCATAAGTTACTTAGCCAATAAATTGTCTTGAACATACAGAATGCAGAAGATGAAACATAAAATTCAATGTCAACTCTTACAACATGAAAAGAAACTTAGATAAAATATCAGATAATGTGTCATATGTTGCAGCTGATGATGGTGAGTATGTATAGTCTCATATATTATCAGGTGGTAAGACATTGAAAAACTGTATCAGTGGTGATCTGTTCCTTTGAAATAACAGACACCACACAGATCAAGCAGCTGTGAAATACTATGTGTAAATGGAAGGGGCTCACTGCTGCCAGGTGCAGTGGGACATTGGGTGGAATCAGTGGTGACGAGCAAAAGTGTGTACCGAACTAGGATTCGAACCCGGGATCTCCTGCTTACTGGACAGGTGCGGTAGCCACTGCACCATCCCAGACACTGCATTGTCGCAACTGCATGGATTATCTCGGTACATCTTACAGCCGATCCACACTCTCATTGTGCGCCACCTATCTGCAGTTCCTGTCCTTTAAACTCGTGTTCACTACCCAGAGATTGCCACAGGAGCTCAGACATCTTTCATGCATTCACGCTGAAGGAAATGGATCTGTTGCCCAGCCAGGCTTATCAATTTTTTTTTTTATGAGTGCATGGTGTGTGTTCCTTTGAAAGAACAGACACCACGCAGATCCAACAGCTGTGAAATACTCTATGTTAAATGGAAGAGGGATCCCTGCTGTCAGCTGCAGTGGGACATTAAGTGGAATCAGCAGCGACAAGCAAAAATGTGTACCAGACCAGGATTCAAACACAGGATCTCCTGCTTGCTAGGAAGTTGCAGTAACCACTGCACCATCTGGGACACAGTGTTATCGCAACTGTACGGGCGATCTCGGTACGCGTCACAGCAGTGATCCCCCGTCTATTTTCATATAGTATTTCACAGCTGCTGGACCTGTATGATATCTGTTCTTTCGTAGGAACAAACACCTTGCATTCATAAAAATAATGATGAGCCTGGCTGGGCTATGGATCCTCTTTGTTCAGTGTGAATGCATGAAAGACGTCAGACCTCCTGTGGGAACCTCTGAGTAGCAAACAGGAGTTTAATGGACAGGGACTGCAGATAGGTGGCACACAGTGGGAGTGTGGATCAGCTGTGAGGTGTACCGAGACAGTCCATGCAGTGACGATAACGCTGTGTCCCAGATGGTGCAGTAGTTATTACACCTGCCTAGTAAGCAGGAGATCCAGGGTTTGAACCCCAGCCCGGTACACATTTTCACTCGTCGCCACTGATTCTGCTTAATGTCCTGCTGTAGCTGAGAGCTGTGATCCCCCCTTCCATTTACACATACATTGTATTCTGTATGTAACAAAAGCATGTTGATATTGGTAACTTTCGCTCATGTGATATGTGTTGTATTGCAGCATTGACTGGATTTGAGACAAAAAACAAGTTCACTATAAAGAACAGTGCTGGCCAGAAAGTATATTACGCTGTGGAGGATTCCGATTGCCTGACTCGCAATTGTTGTGGTCCTCTGAGGCCATTTGATATGAAGATACTGGATAATTTTAGAAATGAAGTGATTCATTTGAATCGTCCTTTGGCATGTGATACATGTTGGTTTCCATGCTGTCTTCAAGTAAGTACTCCTTTGGTTACTTCATTCATAAGATATTTAGAACTTTAATGCAGAATGAAGTGGCACATTGGTCATGAAGAACACTCGTTAATCAAAAAATGTTTCAAATCCTATATGAACCATCTAGTATTTCCACGAAACAAGTAAGGCAAGATTATTTAATTTATGACCTGTTGTTGCACTTGTAGACATCAGAGAGTTTTAGTTCCCAAAGAAGAAAATGAAACTGGTAGCATTCAGTCCCCTTCCTATTGTGGTTCAGAGTATAATGTGTTTGTATGAATGCCTCCACAGATAGGTTGCTCGTTACACGGCCAAAATTATAAATGTGTATCAACATAAATATTTTTGTACAATAACTAACACTCCACAATGTTATCAATTTCTGTTTCTATCATTCACTGTGTGCTTCATTGTTTACTCTTTGCCGGCATGCTCAGATAATTTTAAACAAATTGATTGTTTTTTGTATAATGACAGAAAAGAATAGAATATGCACCAGGCAAGAATGCAGTGGAACTAAAAATAAAAGCGACTGTGTTTTGACAGACAATAATGAAATTCCAAAATGAATCTACCAGAACTGCTTGACAGATTAAAACTGTGCACCAAACCAGGCCTCAAGCCTGGAACCTGCCATTTCACTGACGACACTGTTACCAGCAGACCTTACAACCTGCATCACAGCTCTCCTTATACCAGTACCTCTCTCTTACATTCCATATTTCACAGAAGTTTTTCTGCATACTTTGTGAGGTGAACAGGAGTAAAGCTATGGGAGCAGGTCATGAGTTGTGTAGGGATTGGTCAGTGGGCATGATCATTAACCACAAATATTCAAGTTCCAGGTTTGAATCCTAGTCTGACACATTGTCTTTTTAATCTGTAAAAAACTTTCATAAAGAAATTCTAAAAGACATGACAGTCATGAACCCTTCTAGAATTTCATATGACCATAGACTACTGAGATGCGCTCTACAAATAGATGTACAGTGTGTCGCAGGAGGAATGGTCAGGGTTATGCTGGGAATGCTCATTTGAAGCAGTAAACTCCATATGAACATGTGTCCTATTGTGAATGGTTTCCAAAATAGAATACATCAATGTACATTTGTTTTTGGGCAAGTGACATGGATGCATGTATGTGTTTTTGGCATACATGTTCAGTAACTTAGATAAGAAAGCAGTAGTGTCATATCTCAATAAAGAATTTGAAACTTTCAACACAGGACAGGAGCATGTAGAAGAACCATGTCTCAAGTTGACCAAGACCTGCTGGATAGATACGTACGCAGTAGAACAGTTCATAATGGGAGGGACCCTCCATAGTATACAATCACTGTAAAGAATCTTGTAAAGAAACAAAGACCACTGCGTAATAGACAGAAAACAAAGCATAGGAGTGTAGATAGAGAGATACTGAATGAAACATGTTTTGTTGTCAAGAAGCTTTCACTGACTACCGTAGCAGAATATTTGCCAAAAGATCTTTCATGAAACCCAAAGAAATTCTGGTCCTATGTGAAGGCTGTTAGTATCGCCAAAGTTACTGTCCAATCACTTATGGACAAAGCAGGAACTGAAACTGAGAGTAGCAAAGCAAAAGCTGAAATGCTTAACTCCATTTCCAAACATTACTTTACAATGGAAAACCCAGGAGTGTTTCCCCAATTTAATCTTTGTGACACTGAAAAGATGAGTGAAATAAGTGTTTGTTTCAGTGGTGTTCTTCAAGGCCCGATGGAATCGCCATCTGGCTGTGTACTGAATTTGCAGCTGAGTTAGCCCCTCTTCCAACTACAATGTCCTGTAAATCCCCCAGACAAAAAACTGTGCCCAGTATTTCAAAGATAGCACAGTTCACACAAATTTACAAGAAAAGTTCTGCAAGTGATCCCCAACACTACAATCCAGTATCTTTGACACTGATTTGTTGTAGAGTCTTGGAACATATTCTGACCTCAAACATAATGAGATATCTCAAACAGAATGACCTCCCCCCTGCCAGCCAGCACGGATTCCGAAAACATCGATTGTGAGAAACCCAACTCTCACTCTTCTCACGAGTTACCAAAAGCTTTGGATCATGGTAGTCAGGAAGAGGCTCCATTTCTTGATGTCCAAAATGCATTTGACTCAGTACCACATCAATGCTTTATGTCAAAAGCACCGACCACATGGGGTGTTAAGCAAGATTTGTGACTAGATTGAGAATTTTTTGGTAGGAAGGATGCAGCATGTTATATTGGATGGAGAGTCATCATCAGATGTAGAAGTAGCTTCAGGTGCACCCCAGGGAAGTGTGTTGGGACCCTCGCTGTTCATTTTGTATATTAATGACCTTGCAGACAATATTGATAGTAAAATCAGGCGTTTCGCAGGTGATGCAGTTATCTATAATGAAGTATAATGTGAAAGAAGCTGCATAAATATTCAGTCAGATCTTGGTAAGATTTCAAAGTGGTGCAGAGATTGGCAACTTGCTTTAAATATTCAGAAATGAAAAACTGTACACGTCACAAAACAAAAAAACAAAAATATTGTACCCTATAACTATACTATCAATGAGTCACAATTGGAATAAGCCAGCTCCTACAAATGCCTAGGTATAACACTTTGTAGGGATATGAAATGGAATGATCACATAGGTGCAGTCACGGGGAAAGCAGGTGGTAGGCATCCATTTACTGGTAGAACACTGAGGTAATGCAGTCAGTCTAAAAAGGAGATGGCTTACAAATCACTCATGCGATTCATTCTAGAATATTGCTTAACTGTGTGGAACCCCTATGAAATAGAACTTAATCTCAGAGTAGCACT
The DNA here is from genome assembly GCF_023898315.1 of Schistocerca nitens. Taxonomy (NCBI): domain Eukaryota; kingdom Metazoa; phylum Arthropoda; class Insecta; order Orthoptera; family Acrididae; genus Schistocerca; species Schistocerca nitens. The sequence goes on along the minus strand of NC_064615.1, from coordinate 582,543,400 downwards.
TGCAATATGTATCATTAATTATTTGCTGGATGTATTCCAATCTCTGTCTTCCTATACAATTTTTACCCTCTACAGCTCCCTGTAGTAGTACCATGGGAGTAATTCCATGATGTCTTAACAGATGTTCTACCATCTTGTCCCTTCGTCTTGTCATTGTTTTCCATATATTCATTTCCTCGCTGATTCTGTGGAGAACCTTTCTGCCTGTGCTAGTCCGCTTTTTATGTCCTCCTTGCTCCGTCCACCATTGGTTATTTTGCTGCCTAGGTAGCAGAATTCCTTAACTTCATTTACTTCATGATCACTAGTCCCGATGTTAAGTTTATGACTGTTCTCATTTTTGCTACTTCTCATTACTTTCGACAGATCCTGTAATTCTTCTTCACTTTCACTGAGTATAGCAGTGTCATCAGCAAATCATATCATTTATATCCTTTCACCCTGAATTTTAATTACACTCACTGAACCTTTCTTTTATTCCTACCATTGCTTCTTCTATGTATATATTGTACAGTAGACTACATCCCTGTCTTACACTCTTTTTTCAATCCAAGCATTTTATTTTTGGTCTTCCACTCTTATTATTCCTTCTTGGCTCTTGTGCATATTGTATGCTACACATCTTTCCCTACAGCTTACCCTTATTTTTCTCAGAATTTCAAACATCTTCCATTTGACATTGTTTAATGTTTTTTCCAAGTTGACAAATCCTATGAACATGTCTTGGTTATTCTTTAGTCTTGCTTCCATTATCAACCACGATGTCAGAACTGCCTCTCTGGTGACTTTATTTTTACTAAAGCCAAAGTGATTGCCAACTAACACAGCCTCAATTTTCTTCTCCTTTCTACAGTATATTGTTCTTGTCAGCAACTTGGATGCATGAGCTGTTAAGCTGATTGTGTGATAATTCTCACAGTTATTGGCTTGTGCAACCTTTGAAATTTCATTTTGTTGGCACTTTCTCCAATGATTATAGAAATTCTGATGGAATGTTATCTATTTCATCTGCCTTATTTGATCTTAAGTCTTCAAAAGCTCTTTTAAATTCTGATTTCTAATAACGGATCCCGTATCTCTTCCCTGTCAACTCCTGTTTCTTCTTCTATCACATCATCAGACAAGTCTTCCCCCATTATACAGGCCTTAAATGTACTCTCTCCACCTATCCACCCTCTCCTCTGCATTTAACAGTGGAATTCCCATTGCCCTGTTAATGTTGCCACCCATGCTTTTAATTTCACCGCCGGCCGGAGTGGCCGAGCAGTTCTAGGCGCTACAGTCTGGAACCGCGCAACCACTACGGCCGCAGGTTCGAATCCTACCTCGGGCATGGATGTGTGTGATGTCCTTATGGACATGGGACTGATGACCACAGCAGTTAAGTCCCATAGTGCTCAGAGCCATTTGAACCTTTTTTTTTTTTTAATTTCACCAAAGGTTGTTTTGACTTTTCTGTATGCTGAGTCAGTCCTTCTGACAATCATTTCTTTTTCGATTTCTTCACATTTGATATGCAGCCATATCACCTTAGCCTCCATCCACTTCCTATTTATATAATTCCTAAGTGACTTGTATTCCTGTATGCTTGAATTTCCTTGAACATATTTGTACGTCCTTCTTTCATCGATCAACTGAAGTATTTCTTCTGTTACCATGGTTTCTTCACAGTTATCTTCTTTGTATCTATGTTTTTCCTTCCAGCTTCTGTGATTGCCCTTTTAGGGATGTCCATTCCTTTTCAACCGAACTGCCTACTGAGCTATTCCTTTTCACAGTAACTATAGCCTTAGAGAACTTCAAGCATATCTCATCTTTCCTTAGTATTTCTGTATCCTGTTTCTTTGTGCATTGATTATTTCTGACTAATCTCTTAAACTTTAGCCTACTCTTCATCATTACTAAATTCCGAACTGAGTCTATATCTGCTCCTGTGTACACATTACAATCTAATATCTGATTTTGGAATCTCTGCCTGACCATGATATCTAACTGAAATCTTCCCATGTCTCCCAGCTTTTACCAAGTATACCTCCCCCTCTTGTGATTCTTGAACAGAGTATTCACTGAAATTTATTGCAGAATTCAATTAGTCCATTTCCTCTCTCATTCCCAGTACTAGGCCCATATTCTCGCATAACCTGTTCTTCTGTTCCTTCCTTACAACTGTGTTCCAGTCTCCCATGCCTATTACATTTTCATCTCCCTTCGCATACTGAATTATCTGTTAAGTGCCCTCCTATACTTTCTCTCTCTCTCTCTCTCTCTCTTCATCTTCAGATTGCAACACCGGCATGTGTACCTAACTGTCATTGTCAGTGTTAGTTTGCTGTTGATTCTGACAGGGACAACCCTATCACTGAACTGCCCCACTGTCTCTCCGCCATACATTCCTATTCATAACAAATCCTACTACTGTTGATACTGCTCTATATTCATCTGACCAGATATCCTTGACTTGACTCCATTTCATTTCACTAACCCCCACTCTATCCAGATTGAGCCTTTTCAAGATTTTCTAGCTTCCCCATCATGTTCAGAATTCTGATATTCCATGCACAGACTCATAGAATGTTATTCTTTTGTTGGTTATTCAATCTTTTTTCACATGGTCACCTTCCTCTTGGCAGTTCCCTCCAGCAGTACTGAATGTGAAACTGGTCTAGAATACTTTTCCAATGGAGAGAGCGTCATGACACTTTTTCAGATATGGGTACACATTATGTGTCTGTAATGCAGTGGTTTCCATTGCCCTCTGCATTCTCATGCCAATGATCATTGGTAATTCTTCCACCTTTAGGGGCATTACCCACCTTAAAGGCAAGAGAGTGCCCTGAACCTCTGTCTACTTCTCTGCCCTCTTTGACAGGGCCGTTGGCTGAATCAGGGCAACTTCTTATGCTCAAGTCTTTGGCTGCCATTGCTGATGATTTTTATTCAAAATGTAAGTGGTGTTGGGGTTCGAACCTAGGACCAAGGATGTTTTGATAACTAATCAAAGATGCTACCCTTAGACCAAGGCTGCAACTAACAGGGGATAAGAAGGACAGCATGAATGGTTACAGGTTTGTTTGACTTGTGGAAGAGTGTCATAGAGATACTGAAGAATCTGAACTGGCAGACTCTTGAAGATAGACATAACTATCTTCAGAAAACCTACTCACAAAGTTTTAGGAACTGATGATGACTTTGTGAATATACAACAACTCCCTATGTATCACTCTCATAGGTACCATGAGGACAAGATTAGACTGATTGCAGTCTCATGGGGGCATTTAACCCTTCTACTACCAGGGCTTTTTTCTCTCACTAAGTACCACTGGGGTCGTATAGACCCCAAGGAATTTACGTCAGATGTATTGGCAGTATTTTAATGAACTAACAAAAAAACATAAATTACAGTTGCTCTGTGTAACAGTAATAAACTATAGTTACATAGCTGTTACATTCAAGAAATAAAAGGAAATTTAGAATGGTGTTATATCGACACCTGTGGTACTCAGTGCAAAAACCAGGCCTAAATGTTGTTAGATACATTGGACAGAGAGAGAGAAAGAGGATATCATATATTTGGGGGGGGGGAGGGGGGGGAGCTTTAAAAACAAGGGAGATATGATTTTCAGTGTGTTTATGGGGTCATGTTGACCTCAATGGTACTCACTGCAGAAACCACGAATAAAACATAATGTATTGTAAATATAAAAATGAACAAAACATCATTGGATACAATTGACTTAGAGGAAGAAAATTGCGTATTTTGAATCTACATATTTCCAGTGTGCTTATGGTTCAGATTGACCCCAATAGTACAAGAAGGGTTAAACAATCACTCTTCCCATGCTTCATATGCTAATGGAATGAGAAGAAACCCTGTGACGTACTCTCTCTCATGCAATTCACAGTGGATTTGCAGAGTGCGGATGTAGGTGTATATGTTAGCCTATTGAATGCACAATTATCCTTGATGTGTTCTGAGTGAAGTAGTGAGAGAGACTGAGAGAGTATAAGAGAGAAGCATCAGTTAACTGTGTTTGTACATATGCTGGGTAAAATGCCATGTATCTAAACTAATGAAGAATATGCAGATATGGTGTATTTTTGTGGCTTCTGCAGTGGTAGTGCTCCTGCAGCTGTCGAAGAATACCATTGACGTTTTCCATCATGTTGAACATCTGATCATAGAGTTTTCAGCACATTGTGTGAAACAGATATTCTTCCATGTTCCCATTTTTCTTCTGAATATGTAGTTCAGCAACCTTTGCAGGAACAGCAACACATTGTTAAAATGGTGCAGCATAGTCCTACTACTGGTACATGACAATTTTCTGCATGTATGAATGTCCACAGACACATGAATGGTAAACAGTACATGCAGAAAACTTGTATCCATTTTTGATACAGTGTATCCACAATCTTCGCGTTGGTGACACCGCCACATGACTTGAATTTTTTCATTGGTTAGATGGCAATCATCCTTTTCTTCCATTAATACTACTCACTAATGCAGCCGCATTTACATGGAATGGAATCAACAACACACTTCATAATCGTCAGTGGGCACAGGAAAACCTACACGCTACAATGGAAACTAATTTCCAAGTTTGTTTTTTGAACAATGGTTGATGCAATATGATCACTAACATTTTAGAAGAGTGAATGATGGGACAGAATTACTTGGATTTTTTGGAAAATTCATTTGTTGAACACCTTGAGAAAGTTCCTTTGGCCATGTGGACTGCAATGTACTTTCAACATGATGGTGGCCCTCAACATTGTACCCGATTTGTGAGAGAACATCTCAACCACACTTACCCAAATCACTGCATTGGTTGTGGTAGTACAATTAATTGACTACAAAGATTGCCAAACCCTACACCATTAGATTTTTGTTTAGGGAGTTGAATGAAGTCTGAGGTGTACAAACGAAAGGTGAATGCAGAAGATGAACAGCTTGGTCACATCGTGGAGGCTTCTGCCCTCATTAGGGAACAAACAGAGGCACTCAGACAAGCAGCACAACACATTCTCCAGAGAGTGCACAAGTGCATTGAAGTTGATTGTGGGTTATTCAGACACTTATTGTGAGCTGTACAACAGCTCTAATGTAGCGTGTACAATAATGCTTAGAGGTGAGTGTGTTAAAAGTATGTATTTTTCAATTGATATCTCGTAAAATGCATGTTGCAATGTTTAGTACCTGTTGCACATACGTAAGCCTGACTGCATATCGAAGAATACAGAAAATACATAACAGTGTGCATTATGTGTGTTCTGTCTTGGAAGCCATTGAGATTAGGGCATATTTCCATATTCAGTTTTCAGCTTCAATTGATTGTTTATCTTATATCACTGAATATTGACTACTCCTCCTGGGACAGACTGTAGACCAAAGCAAAAAGCAAAGCTTCACGTTATAGCCCAGACTGGCCAATCTGGACCAACCAACCACCATGTCATCCTCTGCCAGTTCTGTCATTTGAATGCAGTATGGAAGTGCAGTGGATCAAAACACAGTGCTCCTGGTCGTTGTTGGCTTTCTTGACCTTGGAGCCACTACTTCTCAACCAAGTAGTTCTCTCAATACCATGAGGCTCAGTTCGCCCTGTTCCAGTCCTACCACGAAGGAAAAGTCCCTGGCAGCACTGGGAATTGAACCCAGGTCATCCACATGGAAGCCAACATATTGAGGTGGATAAATAGATAGAAACTGGGAGTAGGTGGTCAAAAAAGTGTATTACTAGAATTTATTTAAGAAAGTGTTGTACTGGATCAAATTAAGCAAGTAATTCAGCATCTTAGAAAATATGGACACAATAAAAGCCAACAATTATCTGATGGAGGTATTTAAGCAAATAGCTAAATGAGTTGTAGGTATGAAGAAGGCAAGTCTAAAAAAAAAAATGTCAATTGAAACAAGGTAATTATTACAGAAAAATGAGAGTTTCACAAAGACAATAATAAGATCATAATAGAATATGCTATATAAAACAGAATTATTTGGAAATGCATTCACAAGAATGTGACAAGATCTGTTTAAAATTTGAAATGGAAGTGATCAAAAACCATAAGAGGATGAAGGAATCAAATAGAAAATTCAGTTGGGTCAACATCACATCTCACCAGTTATGATGGCAGCTGTCAAACTAATTAACAACCATATGAAAAATTCTTTAGATGTTTGTATAACTGAACTGATAAATGGGAAACAAAGATATTTAATTATGAAAATAATGGCATTCTGGAAATAAGTAGTTGATGGCGTGTAAAAGACTATTTGAAGTATGAAGAAACAGAAGGGCCAAGAGGTGCCAGTATGTCAGCAGAAATTATTAAATCTGGAGGAAAACTAATACAGTAACAAACTTGTAGAATTAATTACAGAATGCCTGTGTATTGTAACAAATCTCTATAACTGTAACAATGCTTAAGTCTTATATTTCACAAGATAAAATACAAACAAGACACACAGCAAGATAGAACAGTGACTGTCACCAGGATAGTGGAAAATTCAGGTTTGAAAGACATGTCAGAAAAGGAGATTCCATTTCTAATCTCATCTGTTTTTGAGGAAGCTCAGATCCTTTGACTGAGATTACAAAGAAGGAGTACAAGTGTGTGATATAAAAAAAAGATAAATTAAAACAGCATGGATTGGATTTTATAAACTAAATGTCTTCCAGTGTGCCAGAAACAGAAAGTTTACAATATTGTCTTACAAGTTTTGACTTATGCTAGCACCCTTGTGATTTCTCACTGAGCAGTGAAGAGATGCATGTTAGGAATTATTAAAAGAGACAATTAAACATAGAAATGTATTTTGAAACTAACTAGACAGGAAAACACAATTGTGATGTAAATGAAAATGAAATAGTGATGTGAAGAACACTTAGTCAGGCAGTGGATAGTAGACGGACCTAGGAAAAGACCAAAGTATAAACCTAACGGAATGTGGGTAGATGAGATTAGAGAAAGTACCGTGGTAACTAAAGCTCTTTGAAGCCTTTGTTGGACAGCAGATGTGAAAAGGTCGATTATGGTGATGGTATATTAACTCAACAGCCAAGTGTTAGAATACAAATTCAAAGCTTTATACCCCCATCTCTCTCTCTCTCTCTCTCTCTCTCTCTCTCTCTCTCTCTCTCTCTCACTCATTCACTCCTCCCCCTCTCCCCCTCTGCCCTCTACACCATGCCCACTCCATCCCTCCCCCTCGTACCCTTTCTGCATGCCTTTGGCCTCTAACCGTGGTATGTTTATGATGGATATTTCAAGTAGCATCACCATTCAGAAACAATATTATATCGTAATTAACCCTAAAGCTACTACTGGGCAGCCAAAGTGGCAGCCTGTGTGAAATATCCATTTTACCTCTCTTCCTGTTCCCTTCTTCTGAAACTGCCATTGAAAGACCCTTCCCTCATCCCATAACTGTAAAAGGATGCTGTTACAACAATCTCACTTCTATTACAATAGTGTCATAATGAAATAAGTATTATCTAACAGATCCCTGCTGTTAATACTTATGTGGCAACATGGCAACACTGTACTTGATTTACTTGGCTGCCACTGGCATGACACTCAGATTTAACAACACAGCTGTAATTGCTACACCACTACAGTATTACTAAATTGTAATATTTTTGCATTGGATGTTGAAGTGCTATTCTATTTGTGATGCTACCATTCCTTTTCTTTCAATTAGTCCTTTCCTAATTAGGAATTACCTGCGTTTCACAGTGCAGCATCGGACATTGGAAAGTTAACAGCCACGTGCTGTATCTGCTCATTAATACTTTTATCAAAGTGCAGTTTATTATGTGATTGTGCATACAAGCTAGTGCACAAATAAACATAAGTAATTTGAATTTTGATTGCATAGAGATGGAAACATTATCTGAACCATTCACCATTTCATCATTTTGAGATGACTGTACAAGAAACCTTAGCATAACCCATAAAACAATATAATAAAATCACTTGAATCTGTCTACACTTAAGTACATGAACCATCATAATATAAAAAACACTTCAGTAAGTATAAGGAATTACTACCCAGAAGATAATTGTACAGTTAACCTTCACTGGGCTGAAGGCTCAGTGCACACTGTGGTGGGTGGTGTTTTAATCAGAAACTTTTAACTTATTTATTTATAAGTTGTTACTGTCTGCAAAAGTAAGTGAAAGTTCACTTTATTGTAATGATATGATAATAGTGAATATAGTGAATGTAATTTTTATGACATTCCTTGATACTTTAAAAATATTAGAATTCTGTCACATGCAAAAAGATGTACCATTTCCCTGATTTCAGTTACGGCAATGCCTACTCTTTGTAATATAGAATTTGGCATATTATCTTTTTATGTCTACTTCTTGGCATAGTTCACAGCTAGATGATATTTTAGGTGGAGAAAGGTAGATCTTTAGAATTATGGGTGCTGATCATCTTTTGATGTTATAAATTGCTTTTCCATGCTATTACTTTGTTCTGGTAACTGTTGTTGAACATGGGAAATGATATTAGTTAAGGGCAACACAAGTTTGAAATCACTCACACTTTGTGAATAAAAGCACATTGTGCACTATGCTGTTAATAATAATGATGATGATAATAATAATATAATTATTCAAAAATTAAATTAGCGCACTGGAGAGAAATTGGCTCACAACTTAACTTTCAGTAATGGCTGCTGTCCGACTTGTTCACAGTTTCTGATAACTCTCAGAATAAAAACATTTCGATGTTCAGTTGCTGTACTGAGCTTTAAGTTTGCTTCCATTGAAAATGCCACATAAATTTCTAACAGCTGTACCACTTTAACTTATGGCTCTTGAAGGTAGCTTGCATTATTGAATACATAATATGACATGCTAGCCAGCATGCATTGGAAGCCTTTCAATGCCCATATTAATGGCTCCTCATTATATGCAAATATAGAGCCACAGTTAATCCACTTGGTCATTGTACAGCTACTGAAGATACTACTTTTTCACAAGTAGCATTATTAATACAGTTTGTCGAGACATTATACTGTTTGCTCACTCATTTTTACAGAAGTGGCTTTGCACTATGAATCCTAAGAACAGACATCTTTCTATCACTCCTAAAGAACAACTTCATAAGCAAGACACACAAAGACTAATGAAAAAGTTGGGCTTGCATAGTGTCCTTTGTCCCGCCATCTTACTTACATCACATCCAAATAATACTAACCATTTCTCTCTCTTTAAATATGTAATGCTTTTTACAATATTATTAAATTCTTTGTTTTACATGTAACAAAACCAACATTTTGACAAATAATTCATTTTATATACTACACAGAAAAGAATGCCTTATATTACATATTTTTCTCGCTAGGTGATAACATCCTTCAGTACAGTTCTTAGCATATGATGTCGCTTGGCCTTATTTCATATTATTTCCACTAGATGACATATGTTTATGTTTAATTTTGACACTCACTTTCAGACAGATCGTCTGGTCTACATGTGTTGCCATCTCATGAAGTGAATATCATTTTTGAGATAACGATAATCAGTATGCATACATGTATCCATTACATATTCTTTTTAGGGCTTTCATATTCTTCTGACTGAATTTTAGAGTGAGAATATGACAGTGGGAGTGCTTTTCATAGAAAACCTCAACTTTCATTGCTCTCAGTGTGATACATGAAGCAGTTTATAAACTGCAGCAAAGCAAGAGCATGTTATCCTCAATGTGGCCAATAAAACACTTCAGTTTTTAAACCAATCATCATGTTGCTGATCTTTGTTATATTTAATTACAGCAAGATGGTAACAGGTTAGTTATAATACACCGAGCCCTTTTGTTTCAACTGGCAGTATATTGAATGAGCTGAGTTTTTAAAACTTCTTTAGTGTGTGGCCTGCTTCTCAGACTGTTATGGGCAAGATTTTATGCATTTCTGTGCTGATATCTTGTGACCTTATGTGATAAATAGTTATGATTTTTTTCAGTTCTGATTTCTCTTCATCTAATTATGTGTCAACGGTGTACATTAAACAAAGATTACACTACACATTTTAAATTAATTTATTTCAAATTTGAGTGCTTGGAACAAAGTCATTACTCTTGCCACTACATTATCGTCATCACATCATCAACCAGAACAAGTTTTGCTTTCAACTTAGCATACAGTCCATTACATTTATCATTAGAGCATTGTTTTAATCATAAGGCTTTACTTGAATTTCGGAAATAGAAATCATTTATAAACTAGTATATGTTAAGTCTTTCAGTTTGTTAAACAATAGTGTAGGGCATGTATCTTGTTTGTCTCTTGTCATGTCTGAAGCTTATTTTGTATGTCCATAAACATATGTGTATGTATACATATTTATATCTAAAAACACAGATGATGTGACTTACCGAACGAAAGTGCTGGCAGGTCGATACAAACACAAACATAAACACGAAATTCAAGCTTTCGCAACAAACTGTTGCCTCATCAGGAAAGAGGGAAGGAGAGGGAAAGACGAAAGGATGTGGGTTTTAAGGGAGAGGGTAAGGAGTCATTCCGATCCCGGGAGCGGAAAGACTTACCTTAGGGGGAAAAAAGGACAGGTATACACACACACACACACACACACACACACACACACAGACACAAGCAGACATTTGTAAAGGCAAAGAGTTAGGGTAGAGATGTCAGTCGAGGCGGAAGTACAGAGACAAAGATGTTGTTGAAAGACAGGTGAGGTATGAGTGGCGGCAAATTGAAATTAGTGGAGATTGAGGCCTGGCAGATAACGAGAAGAGAGGATATACTGAAGGGCAAGTTCCCATCTCCGGAGTTCTGACAGGTTGGTGTAAGTGGGAAGTATCCAGATAATCCGGATGGTGTAGCACTATGCCAAGATGTGCTGGCCGTGCACCAAGGCATGTTTAGCCACAGGGTGATCCTCATTACCAACAAACACTGTCTGCCTGTGTCCATTCATGCGAATGGACAGTTTGTTGATGGTCATTCCCACATACACTCCTGGAAATTGAAATAAGAACACCGTGAATTCATTGTCCCGGGAAGGGGAAACTTTATTGACACATTCCTGGGGTCAGATACATCACATGATCACACTGACAGAACCACAGGCACATAGACACAGGCAACAGAGCATGCACAATGTCGGCACTAGTGCAGTGTATATCCACCTTTCGCAGCAATGCAGGCTGCTATTCTCCCATGGAGACGATCGTAGAGATGCTGGATGTAGTCCTGTGGAACGGCTTGCCATGCCATTTCCACCTGGCGCCTCAGTTGGACCAGCGTTCGTGCTGGACGTGCAGACCGTGTGAGACGACGCTTCATCCAGTCCCAAACATGCTCAATGGGGGACAGATCCGGAGATCTTGCTGGCCAGGGTAGTTGACTTACACCTTCTAGAGCACGTTGGGTGGCACGGGATACATGCGGACGTGCATTGTCCTGTTGGAACAGCAAGTTCCCTTGCCGGTCTAGGAATGGTAGAACGATGGGTTCGATGACGGTTTGGATGTACCGTGCACTATTCAGTGTCCCCTCGACGATCACTAGTGGTGTACGGCCAGTGTAGGAGATCGCTCCCCACACCATGATGCCGGGTGTTGGCCCTGTGTGCCTCGGTCGTATGCAGTCCTGATTGTGGCACTCACCTGCACGGCGCCAAACATGCATACGACCATCATTGGCACCAAGGCAGAAGCGACTCTCATCGCTGAAGACGACACGTCTCCATTCGTCCCTCCATTCACGCCTGTCGCGACACCACTGGAGGCGGGCTGCACGATGTTGGGGCGTGAGCGGAAGACGGCCTAACGGTGTGCGGGACCGTAGCCCAGCTTCATGGAGACGGTTGCGAATGGTCCTCGCCGATACCCCAGGAGCAACAGTGTCCCTAATTTGCTGGGAAGTGGCGGTGCGGTCCCCTACGGCACTGCGTAGGATCCTACGGTCTTGGCGTGCATCCGTGCGTCGCTGCAGTCCGGTCCCAGGTCGACGGGCACGTGCACCTTCCGCCGACCACTGGCGACAACATCGATGTACTGTGGAGACCTCACGCCCCACGTGTTGAGCAATTCGGCGGTACGTCCACACGGCCTCCCGCATGCCCACTATACGCCCTCGCTCAAAGTCCGTCAACTGCACATACGGTTCACGTCCACGCTGTCACGGCATGCTACCAGTGTTAAAGACTGCGATGGAGCTACGTATGCCACGGCAAACTGGCTGACACTGACGGCGGCGTAGCACAAATGCTGCGCAGCTAGCGCCATTCGACGGCCAACACCGCGGTTCCTGGTGTGTCCGCTGTGCCGTGCGTGTGATCATTGCTTGTACAGCCCTCTCGCAGTGTCCGGAGCAAGTATGGTGGGTCTGACACACCGGTGTCAATGTGTTCTTTTTTCCATTTCCGGGAGTGTAGAAAGCTTCACAGTGTAGGCAGGTCAGTTGGTAAATCACGTGGGTGCTTTCACACGTGGCTCTCTCTTTGATCGTGTACACCTTCCGGGTTACAGGACTGGAGTAGGTGGTGGTGGGAGGGTGCATGGGACAGGTTTTACATCGGGGGCGGTTACAAGGGTAGGAGCCAGAGGGTAGGGAAGGTGAAGGTGGTTTGGGGATTTCATAGGGATGAACTAAGAGGTTACGAAGGTTAGGTGGACGGCGGAAAGACACTCTTGGTGGAGTGGGGAGGATTTCATGAAGGATGGATCTCATTTCAGGGCAGGATTTGAGGAAGTCGTATCCCTGCTGGAGAGCCACATTCAGAGTCTGATCCAGTCCCGGAAAGTATCCTGTCACAAGTGGGGCACTTTTGGGGTTCTTCTGTGGGAGGTTCTGGGTTTGAGGAGATGAGGAAGTGGCTCTGGTTATTTGCTTCTGTACCAGGTCGGGAGGGTAGTTGCAGGATGCAAAAGCTGTTTTCAGGTTGTTGGTGTAATGGTTCAGGGATTCCGGACTGGAGCAGATTCGTTTTCCATGAAGACCTAAGCTGTAGGGAAGGGAGCATTTGATGTGGAATGGGTGGCAACTGTCATAATGGAGGTACTGTTGCTTGTTGGTGGGTTTGATGTGGATGGACGTGTGAAGCTGGCCATTGGACAGGTGGAGGTCAACGTCAAGGAAAGTGGCATGGGATTTGGAGTAGGACCAGGTGAATCTGATGGAACCAAAGGAGTTGAGGTTGGAGAGGAAATTCTGGAGTTCTTCTTCACTGTGAGTCCAGATCATGAAGATGCACGGCCAGCACATCTTGGCACAGTGTTACACCGTCCGGGTTATCTGGATACTTCCCACTAACACCAACCTGTCAGAACTCCGGAGATGGGAACTTGCCCTTCAGTATATCCTCTCTTCTCATTATCCGCCAGGCCTCAATCTCCGCTAATTTCAATTTGCCGCCGCTCATACCTCACCTGTCTTTCAACAACATCTTTGCCTCTGTACTTCCGCCTCGACTGATATCTCCACCCAAACTCTTTGCCTTTACAAATGTCTGCTTGTGTCTGTGTATGTGCGGATGGATATGTGTGTGTGTGTGTGTGTGTGTGTGTGTGTGTGTGTGTGCGAGTGTATACCTGTCCTTCTTTCCCCCTAAGGTAAGTCTTTCCGCTCCCGGGATTGGAATGACTCCTTACCCTCTCCCTTAAAACCCACATCCTTTCGTCTTTCCCTCTCCTTCCCTCTTTCCTGATGAGGCAACAGTTTGTTGTGAAAGCTTGAATTTCGTGTGTATGTTTGTGTTTGTTTGTGTGTCTATCGACCTGCTAGCACTTTCGTTCAGTAAGTCACATCATCTGTGTTTTTAGATATATTTTTCCCACGTGGAATGTTTCCCTCTATTATATGTATACATATTTATTAACATATATTTCTTTCTTTCCTTCTGCAGAGCATGGAAGTATCATCACCTCCAGGAACTACTGTTGGATATATTCAGCAAGAATGGAGCATTCTGTCACCTCAGTTTAGCATAAAGAATGCAGCTGGTGATGTTGTGCTGAGGATTGAAGGGCCAATTTGCACATACAGTATTTGTGGTGATGTAGAATTTAAGGTAAGGTCAAACTTGTCGAATCTGGCCATGGTATTAAGAGATGCTGCACGTGTGCTATCTACGTAGATGTCTCCAACAGCTTCAGTACTCTAGAGACGGTGGAGAAAAGTGTACAGAAAACATAAGTAGTTAAGCAACAGGTCTAACAGGACAGAAAAAACACATGTTAAGGCTAGTAGTATTCAGAGGGTGAAAGACTAAGAAAGGCACTTCTGCTAAGGCATCTTCACGGGAGGGTAATGTCAGAAGGAGTACAAAACTTCCTGTGTGTACTGAACATCAAATAGCTAGTATTTTCTTGCCAAGTGAAGGTTCTGCAAAGTCATCTCTGATTTAGGCTTTCTAGAGGCAGTTCTCCATTGGGAAGATATTTTAATGATGTTTGAGGGAAGGGGATTTGACTGTAGCCTTATCTAAATGATGACATGATTTGAGTCACTGAGAATGCTCCTTACACTAATATGAATTTTGTCTCTCTCTCTCTCTCTCTCTCTCTCTCTCTCTCTCGGCAATATTACAAGCCATGGATGAAACACACTGTCAGATGAATAAATGTAATATTTGAGTAGTTGCTAAAAGGATGGAGTAATTATACATGAATGTGACTGATGTAATGCTTAAAACCACATATGCCATCATCTGTATCTGAGCATTTTAATAGGAGTAAAAATATTTTCTATATAAACTGTGTTCCATGTCTACGGTTTAGAATGGAGTGTTCATTCTAGTGCAGAAGTTTTTTACAGGTTGCCAGCAGACACCAAGCACACTATTATACAGTCAGATCTTCATAAAGATTTCATAGTGGTGCAGAGATTGGCAACTTGCTTTAATGTGAAAGTTGTGCTCCTCACTAAATGCAGGAAAGTAGACTACAATATTAGTGAGTAACTGTTGGAATCAGTCAACTCATACAAATACCTGGGTAACAATTTGTGGAAATATGAAATGTATTGATCACATGTGCTCAATAATAGGTAAAGCTGTGCGACAGACTTTGATTCATTGGTACAATATTGGGAAAAAGCTGTTGGCATACAAGGGAGACTATTTACAGCACACTCCTGCACCTATATTAGAGAAGAATGAAAAATGCTCCTATCATAGCACAAAAAAAGGTGAATATGTCCAGGACAAAAAATGTGAATACATTCTGGATGGAGTTAGGGATGCAAAAGAAGGGAACTATGTAGCTTTTCAACTTATCTGGCAGCTTCAAAGATATTTAAATCAAAACATTTTCACATATTTGCGCGTTTTTACTTCTTATGTTAGTTCACATGTCTTATCCCCTCCCCAGAAAAACTTTATTAGCTATTGCATGTATGCTCTTCATCCATATGATATTGTGTATTGTTTACTATGACTGTCAAATCTTCTGGTTTTTGGGCACAAGATCAGAGACTTCATCCTATCAATTGCAAGACGCAGGTGTGCCAACACCTTGCAGCTGAGAGAGCTCATTGAGCTGGGGAAACAGAGTTAGATGGTAGTTTGAGGTACTCTGATGCACATTCGCCAATTCATATGCAGCAAGGGAAGTCAGACTCAAAATTGTATCAATAAATTGTCAAAGTATTCGTAACGAAGTTCCTGCTCTCCAGGTCAATTCTCATGCTCAAATTATTCTTGGGATCGAAAGCTGGCTGGGATTCAAAATGGGAAGTCTGAGATATTTAGCGAGGAATGGAATGTATATTGGAAAGATAGGAGGAGGAGCGTTTATTGCAGTTGACAAAAATATTGTTTCTATTGACGTGGAAGTTAAGTGTGACAGTGAAACTATCTGGTTGTGTGTAACAGGTGTAGGTGAAACCAAGTTAATTGTTGGATGTTTTTACTGGCCAGTCAATTTTCCTGTGACAGTTGTAGAGTCTTGAAGTCTGTAGTCAGTAGCTAGTTGGAGGTGACTTTTTACATAAAACATAGAACAGGATGTCTATGGATTCATTTCGAGGAGTACAGACAGACAGTCATGTGAAAATACTTTTGAACGTGTTTACTGAAAACTGTCTTGAGCAGCTAGTTCAGCAGTCCACACACAGTGGACATGTTTTGGACCTTGTAGTTACAAAGAGGCAGGACCTTATCGACAACATCAGTACAGAAACGGGTATTAGTGATCATGATGTCACTATAGGAGCTATGGTTACTAAAGTTAATAAATCAGTTAAGAAGGTGAGGATGGTATTTCTGCTAGAAAGAGCAGATAAGCAGTTGTTAGCATCTCACACAAGGAACTGACAGTATTTAGTTCCAGTAAGTTGGATGTAGGGGAATTATGGACAGAGTTTTAGCAGATTGTAAATCATGATCTGCAGAATTATGTGCCTATTCAGTCAGTTAAGGATGGAAAAAGACCCACTGTAGGTTTAATAACAAGGTTCAGAAACTGCTGAGGAAGCTGAAAATATCTATGCATGAAGCATGCAACTACTATCACCGTCACACCTTAGTAAAAGATCTGGCTGAGAACTCGAGAAAATTGTGGTCCTATGTAAAATCACTAAGTGGTTCTAAGGCTTCCACCCAGTCACTTTTCACATGTCATACTGTGAACTCTGGATGAAGGGCAGCAGCAGATTCCGTATTTCTAGATTTGCAGAAAACATTTGACATAGTGCCCCATTTCAGGCTGTTAAAGAAGATACAAGCATAGAGAAAAAGTTTACAGATATGTGAGTGGCTTGAAGACATCTTAAGTTATAGAACCCAGTATGTTCTCCTCAATGGTGAATTTTCATCTGAGACAAGAGTATTGTCAGGAGTTCCCTGGGAAGTGTGATAGGACTGCTATTATTCTGTATGTACATTAATGATTTGGTGGACAGGGTAGGCAGCAATCTGCAGTTGTTTGCTGATGATGCTGTGGTGTACGGGGAAAGTGTTATCTTTGAGTCACTGTAAGAGCGTACAAGATGACAGACAAAATTTCTAGTTGGTGTGATGACTTAGAGCGAGCTCTAAATGTAGAAAAATTCAAGTTAATGCGTATGAGTAAGAAAAACAAACCTGTAATGTTTGGATAAGCATTAGTAGTGTCCTGCTTGACACAGTCACATCGTTTAAATATCTGGGCATAAAGTTCCAAAGCAATATGAAATGAAAAGAGCATGCGAGGATTGTGGTAGGAAAGACAAATGGTCAACTTCAGTTTATTGGGGGAATTCTAGGAAAGTGTGGTTCATATAGGACACTAGTGCGACCTGCTCTTGAGTACTACCTAAGTGTTTTGGGAACCATACCAGATTGGATTAAAGGAAGACTTCGAAGCAGTTCAGAGATGCACTGCTAGATTTGTTACTGGTAGGTTTGAACAACATGCAAGTGTTTTGGAGATGCTTTGAGAACTCAAATGGGGATCTCTGGAGAGAAGGCGACATTCTGTTTGAGGAACAAACAGTATTGAGAAAATTTTGAGAACCGGCATTAGAAGCTGACTGCAGAACAATTCTGTTGCCTCCAACACACATTGCTTCTAAGGACCACAAAGATACTAGAAATTAGGACTCATATGGAGGCAAATAGACAGTCATTTTTTCTTTGTTCTGTATGCAAGTGGAAGAGGAAAGGAAATGACTAGTAGTGGTACGGGGTACCCTCTGCCATGCACCATAAGGTGGATTGGGGAATATCAGTTTAGATGTAGATGTAGAGCTCATGAAAAAGTGCAAATGTGTCAAGGTGTTTTTATTTAAATGTCTTTGAAGCTGCCAGAGAAATTGATAAGCTAGTTCCCTTCTTTTAAATCCCTAGGTCTGCCCAGGACATACTCAGCTTTTTTGTGCTATGATAGGGGTATTTTTCATTCTGGTTCCCAACTTCTACTCTACTATAATTTTAACATTAGACTGTCATAGCTTGGCAGCCAATGTAGATTTTTGTTGAGGAGGAGGAGATTAGTGTTTAACGTTCCGTCGACAACAAACTCGGATTAAGGAAGGATGGGGAAGGAAAGCAGCCATGCCCTTTCGAAGAAACTATCCCGGCATTTGCCTTAAGCAATTTAAGGAAATCGTGGAAAACCTAAATCAGCTTGGTCAGATGTGGGTTTGAACCGTCGTCCTCCCCGGATTTTGTTGACTCCGGTGACAACTGATCTGGTGTAGGCTTTTTATTGCCTTTTAAACCATGTTCCTTGTATCATGTCAATGGATAAGGCTCTCACAAAACAACAAGACAAACATTAGTTACATATATTTGTCTACCTCAATACAAAATTTGAACCAGACTGAAACACAGAACTGGCACAAGTAAAAAAAGCTCACAAAAAATGTGTTTTTTTGCATATAAATTCCAAATGAAGCTAGATTTTTGAAAGCAAGATTTCAATTTTATCTTAAAATGCGGTTTTATTTATTTTAATCACTTTAAACTGTTTCTGGGCATTCAATTCATGTAAGAATGAATGTGTTTTGCTACATTTACCTCAACTTTACTTCATTATATCCCGGCAATGGATAAAGATAATTTGATTAAAAAAATTTTCGCTTGGAGTTTATCCATTTATCTTACTTAGTGCAGAGTTTAAACTGATTCGTACAAATTTAAAGTGTAGAAGTGGCACACTGAAAAAAAAAAAAAAAAAACCTTCCAGACCAACATATTTTTTGCACATATTTTCATGTAAAATCCAAAAGGTGCAAATAAAAACTGATTTGCACAATTTGCCTGGGCACCAGCTCCAATTCATTGTTCAAACTATACTTAATATACTGTATCATAGCTACAGTATGACAGGGATTTGAATGGCTAAACAAATGGCAACCACTCTGGGTTAAACCAAAAACTTTGTACCCCATGTTCCTAGGTCAAATAGGAACTAAGAACAATAACCCACCCAAACTGGGATTCTGCGTGTGGCCTTCTCAAACATATTTGTTACAGCACTGTATCAATACTGATCAAGTGTGTGGAACTCATATGAACTAGGACTAACTGGAAATATTGAATGTATACGAAGAATGGTAGAACATATGATCACAGCTTTGTTTAACTCGTGGGAAAAATTGAAAACTGGAAATTGAAGACTCTTGGAGTTAGATGTGGACTATCCCACGAAAGTCTACTTACATAGTTTCAAGGTCTTTTCGTGGAGCATTATGTTCCCCCGGCTGTTTTTAGCTTTCCCAACCTCTCAGCAGCAACACCCGATTTAAATGTCTTCTCTATTGCCATGTAGTCCAGTCAACGAAGGAAAATTAGGGGGAAAAGTTCATATAGTCATAAATTATTTTACTGTGGTAGAAGGGAGAGTCATGAACAACATACTAAAAATTGTGATCACTGGGGAGTGAGTGTGGGGGGAGGGGCTGTTTGAAGGTCACTTTTTTCCATTTTTCTTGAATAACATGAATACCATTGCTTGTACCAAAAATGTTTCCCGGTACAAAATTAAATTACATTAAATTTCTTACAAAAAAGGCCCTGTTCCTTTTTGCTCTAGGGCTAATAGTCTCAGCATTGCAGGGGATGAAAAACTCGCAAATAATTAAATATAGTGCTTCAATGGTTTAAATCAATATTTATTGATAAATGAAGTGGGTTAAAAACAAATGTTAAAAATGTGTACCGCATGTAGATGCATTAGAGCCATGTTATGGGAGAAATTGTGTTCTGAGTGCATAACAGTGAGGAAAGAATAAGGGTGAAGAGTAGAAACATAAAGGAAAGTAGATTGTTAGATTGTGGTCATCTTGTGCACCAACTTTAGCATTCTTCCAGGAAAGGCAATTTCCTCCTCCATGAGCAGTGCTCGTTTCCTCCTCCATGAGCAGTGCTCGCTTTTCAGTTTACTATACCTCTCCACAATTTCCTGTGTAATCACCTTATGTGAGTTCTCAAAATAGTTTCATTGAGCTCGTGTTAGGGAAAGTGCAAGTAATCATAAATGAACATTAAATACACAATGAGATTTTATCCAGAGAGCATATTGGCTATGGCATTGAGGTCATAGGAACAGCATTGTTGTGCTCAAAAAGGAAAGAATTGACAGTGTTGGAAGCCAATCACAGAAGGAAAGATCAAAAGTTCTCTCATTCCTGCCATTCTAATGGTTATTAATTTCCAGGTCTGTGTAATTGAAGAAATAAACCACATTTAAAATTCCCCTAAATCAAATTCTTAATATTTCTTAATTCATCAACATTACAAATGGTCATGGAACACTCCCGTATCTCATTCGACGGCTTTTATAAATATGGTTAATGAAATGATAACAATACTTCTTGCATTACTGATAATATATAAACGAGGTGGTACCCTCTCCAGTTATACAAGAAATTTGGAAAATAATAATTTTGTTTCCCAAGTGATGCATTTCAATTTTAAAAGCATAAATTACTCACAGATGTTCAGGAGAATGTGCTTTAACTATTTGTTGAATTTTGATTGTTAGAGGCATTTATCGAACTACGGAAGAGAGCTGACAGTATGCAGTCCATGGTAACAGCACTGTAGATCACTGTTGCCATCTAAATTCTAGATCAGGCTCATCCAGACTCTGCTCCTGGGGTGCTAGCACCTGCGATGATTTCCAGAGGCCAGCGCCCCAGGCGAATTCTTATGTTGTTGCAGTGGCCAAGCCGTGTCACTTAGCTGACCGTGCGGCCTGCCCACCGTGCCTTGCCATGATGCTGTACATATGCTTCGTACAGAATACATACCACTGCGCCAGCAACAATCAAAAGCATTGATGTGACACAAAGCCGTTAGTCAACAGATGTAAGGCTACAGTGGATAAAGATGGATGGTCAACAACAGCAGACAAAAAAAAAAAAAAAAAAAAAAAAGAGAGAGAGAGAGAGAGAGGATCGGTGCATCTGCATAATTTAAACCTGAGTGGGAAATTAATTTCTTTTGAACTGCTGTCAAATATCTTGCCAAATGTTTATTATGTCATCGGAATCTCATAAATTTAAAAAGTACTTGATTGAACAGCACTTAAATAACTGTCATTAGATCAGTTCAAAAATTTGTCACAAGAGGAACACCAGTCAGAGCTTGAAGAACTGAAAGAAAATTTCAAGCAGCATTACAGTGAAGTGTTTCCTATCATGTGACTCTTTAGCATTTATAAAGATGGTAAATAAAACTGTATTTTATAATCTGATATGTCACATAGCAATGCGCCAGTTATCGAATATCAGATCATCAACAAGAAACATTTCTTTTAAGTTAATTTTTATATTTGGGTTGCATTAAATCATGTCACACAGACATAAGAAAAAGTTTCAGGTACATTAGTTTTTGCCACTTTCTGAAAAGCCATCACAAACACTCCCTCGGACAGCAAAGTGTTGTTAAGAGTCATTCTGTGTTTTTGTGTATTTGTGTTTTGGTGGATGGGAAAACAAATGTTATAGTTTGCTCAATGTTTTCAATTAATTAAAACACAGATATTCCAATAGATAAAAATTTATTTTGGAACCACATTTTGCTGTCCTTGCTAGTGTCTATGACCGCTTTTCAGAGGAACTGGGAGAAAAATTGTAAAGTTGTAAGGATTTTTTTTTCTTTTTTTTCCATGGTAGGAGCAGAAAATAGGTGGGCAAAGTTTGCGTGTAAGTTACAAATGCTTGCTGAGAATTGTGAAAGCAGGGAAACCCTTTGCAGCTGAGAATCTCATCAGAGATTGTCTGGTCGACTTGGCAGCATGTATTTGTCTAACAGACCTCACAGAAAATTTTTAAAAAATAGCTCTTTCATCTCAAAGTGTTGCTCACCAAGTCGAGGATATGGCCTCGGATATGGAGCAGCAGTTATAAGAGAGCAACACACTTCCTTTCATTTTCTGTTGCTCTTGATGAGTCCACGGACATTGTGGACACAGCTCGTCATATTCATTCGGAGTGTCAATGGCAATCTGTGTGTCGCCAAAGAATTTCTCGACCTTATACCATTAAAAGACACAACCACTGTAGTGTTTCGAGAATTTCTGTGCAAATTCTAGAATCACTCGGCCTTCTACCATCTTGAACACACGATATTTTAAATGTGAGTGGGAGAAAGGAACCCTATCTACTGTTTGAAGTTTGTCATACAAAGACGGTAGACACGGCGATCGAACAGCACCAACAAGTACTTGTCGGTCGGTTCATGGAAGTCGTAATGAAGGCACACGGCAGCACCAAGGAACTTCTGTGTTATTCTGTGTTGTTATGTAACTGTGACTATTGTTAGTCACGAAAGAACAATTGAGTGAAAAAAGATTTTTAGTAACTTTTAACTTGAACTTGCTAGAGGCAAGACGTGTGTATGATTCCTGTATAATAGAGTCGTGGTTATAAAGCCAACTCTGTTGTAAATGAAACTTAATTGTTTCTAATGTGAGATGACACGGGTGACTTACAAGAAGTCAATTGTTTATGTGAGAAGTGTGTATTTTGTTCTTTGTGGAAGTTCAAACATACCGATAGTTGTTGAAAAGTATTATTTGAGTTCCTCATTATTCACAAAGAGAGAGAGAGAGAGAGAGAGAGAGAGAGTCTTAAAGGTTCCTGTGACTAGCATCATTCTTCGGAGAAGAAGTTTGTAGAGATTCCAGAAGCCGGCTATCCAGAGAAGAAGATCGGCTGAGCATTCTCAACTATGTCAACTTGTGTAAGAGAAGTGGGAAGTTTGCACTTACACTCACACACCCTTAGTCATCAGAAATGTTAGACCACGGGTTCGGATATTTTTCTAGCCATGGAAAATGTGTTCAAGTTAATGGGTTTAAAATGGGAATGCCTGACCAGCGTAACAACAGATGGAGCCCTGCCCTACAAGGGATACACACTGGATTCCTGGGTTATGTCAGGTCAAAAATGCCTGAAGTCAGCTGTTCCTTATTCATGGCAGTCCATTGTCTGATACATCAGGAGGCAGTTTGTGCGAAGATTGTCAACATAAAAAATATTATGGACACAGTTGTTCGAATGGTTGATTATCTTCGCTTACATGGACTCACCATTGCCAATTTAAAGAATTTCTGGCTGATATCGAAGCAGAATACCAGGACATCCCCTACCACACCTAAGTAAGATGACTGAGCAGAGGGAAGGTGCTTCATCGGTTTTTCTCCTTGAGGGATGAAATCAATACATTTTTGAAAATGAAATGACATCCAGAAGAATTACTTCATAATTCTAAGTGGGTGGTGAATTTGGCTTTTTTGAGTGATCTAACTGGTCATTTAAATATTTCCCTCCGAGGTGAAAATCACTCTGCTGTTGATTTAGTACAGATGATCCAAGCATTAAAAAAAAACTATTTTGTGGGAAAAACAGTTGTGTGAAGAGAATTGTGGACACTTCCCTGCATTAGATAGTGTTAAAGAAGATGGGGATTTTTCAGATTATGTTTAGATCATTTGTGGATTACAAGAAGAGTTTGAAAACAGATTTTTGGAGATAAGTGAGCTTCAGCCAGACTTAGATATATTTGTTTGCCTGTTTTCCCTTCGGGCAGAGGATGTCTCATAAGTGTTTCAACTAGATCTGATTGACCAGCAGTGCGGCATCCGCCTGAAAGACCTCTTTCTTATGTGTAAAACTTCAGATTACTTTTACAGCTGTTTTCCACAAGAAAAGTATTTTGGTTCCACATATGTTTGTGAGCGCTTTTTCCCTCTTTTAAAGATTACTGAAACTAAGAGCTGTACACTACTTAGCGATAAAAATTTGACTATTTCTTTGAGGTTAGCAATCTCCCACAATATTGTACCAAACCTAGACAAAATCATTACCTTGAAAATGAAAAACTTGTAAAATGTTTGTTGTCTTCTTTAACAGTATTGACTGTAAGGATGAAAGGTCTTTATAACCTTATTTCTATTTTTTTAATAAGTTTTCAAACTTGGTCAATTAAAATTATTGTGTACAAAACAGCAAACTAAGGATCTGATGTCTAAACTCTCAAAAGGGATACAAAAAGCTGTAACATGAAGTACAACAAAAAATATTTACTTGCAACAACTGACAGTAAGAATGAGACTCTGTATCCTTTGCATAAAATTATTTCTAAAATAGAATGTTGATGACACCAGTTCATTTAAGAAACTGATACATCTTTCAGAAGACACCTAGTGTACATATGACTAGTATGCATGTGCAATACTAATAGAATCAGCCTGTAGGTCAGAAAAATTCTAAGTCGTTCTTTGATTCTTGTTTTGGAAATTGTTTTCTAAAGCTTTGCGTAGTAATTCTGCCACACAAACCTTAATTGTTACCTAACTAATAAATGGTTTGCTTGTTTTACCACTCATCGACCACTTTTACAGAGTGCGCTTCTTCTGTTATTTTGTTTATGTTGAATCTGACTGTTGGACAGTCCAGCACAGAGCAGTGCTGTGCAGTTTCACTCGCTCCACAACTCTCTCTTGCTCCTATGCCAACATTAGCAACACACGGGGTGGTGAGCTACCCTGCCTTGCGCCCACCAGGACAATTCTTGTATGAGCCTATTCTAGATATTTCACAGTTATGCCATGTGGGTTCTGTTACCAAATCAATTTTGATGACATTCCATCCTTGAATCGAGACATTAAGCTCAGTGGCTCCCTTGGTGCTGTTCAGTGGTGTTTGGCGAATTGCTCCATGTCCTCATCTCAGACACTACAGTCTACACATACTTATCACTGTCACGTATGGTAAACATTTAAAAAGGAGACACACGATTCATGCTACACATTGAAACTTCAGTTTCCCCACTTAACAGTGTCGTATAACCCTACTTCTTTTTTCTTCACAAAGTCATTTATCTACATTATTTCCTTCATCAGATAGGGCACCAGACTAGCTGACGAGTCATTACTGGTAAATCTGATCCCATCCAAATTTCTGGCAGGGTTCAAAATCCACATCAAAGTCTTTTGTATTGATACAGTGTGGAAGATTCATAATTTGCTATGTACTAATTGAAGATACATGCTGTCATGAGCTGAAGTTCTGCTGCCTGAAGTGGGAAAAATATTAGGTAGTGAAATATTATAAAGCCATTCAAAATGCATTCAGCATTGTGCACAAAACAAAAAAGGCTGCATGTTAAATTTTTGTGATAATTTCGCAGAATGTATTTTATTGACCGTCTTACAGAAAATCACAGGTACTGTACCACAAAAAAGTATGCAAATTTGATTTTAGTTACATTAGATGCCAGCTTTACCAGCAGAAGTAGCCTCCAATACATTCTGTATCCCTGTTGTCAATTTTACAACAGCAAGGATTGATTTTGTCCTGGTAACTTGGAAACAACAATTAATTAAGTAATATTCCTATATAACTAATAAAACTAGATGTATGCCATTATTTATTAGGCCTACTTGTTCGTTCTTAAGACTACTCTCACTTTATCGGTGTGGTGGCTGGTGGGAGCTGCCATTTCCATTCAAGTTGGAAGATAGTGGATGAACTCTAACACATATACAACAAATTCTAATTGCTGTCAACCTTAGCTGTGTACTAAGAGTATCTTCATTGAACATATCAGTAAATTTCAACAATTTTAAACTCTAGTACATAAAACATTTCTGGGACTTAATCTCCACGTGCTTTTGTTTACATACATGTAGGTACACTGAAGACTGTTGTTGGTGCTGACTGAAGATGTTCTGTTCCTATCAAAATAGCTACTTATGTCAGCCCCCAGATGAGAGTCATCTTAAGGTGAACAATTAGTATGGCAACATTCTATCATAAAATATACTGCTATGAGAATAACAGATCTAACACTCTCGTGAAGAAAAATCATCTAAATGTACAGCATTGTGTGCAAAGATTATGGTAAATCATCTCTCTGATATCTTTGCTTTATGTGTCTCATCTGTATTACAACACATACATTCAGCAGCCACATCTGTTGGGTATAAAATAACATCTCCATAAAAACTGAATAGTGATCTATTCAACACATTATAATATGCTCCACTGATCAGTTATATTGATCAACTACTCTTGGGGCTAGTTTATTATGTGATCATAACACTGTATTGAAATAAAACTTTCATTAGTGTCACAGCACTCAGTAAAGACATGAAAATGATTAGTTTACACAATCTTGTTGGAACTCCATATGTGTGCTGTGTATTGGTGTTAATAATTACAGATAAAGCATCAATATATCAGTTATTATTTCTCATACTTCAGTGCTATCATCAACTACCGAATACAAATATGCGGTCAGTTGAGTGATGCAAACAAAAATTCCAAACTGCAAGAGATAACTATCATAATAATGGCTAATTCTAGAAGAGCAAATAGCTGTAGGCATCTATTCAAAAGACCATTTTACAGTATAAGTTTCTACAGTATAATATGAGGGTAATCCCAAAAGTAAGGTCTCCTATTTTTTTATAAGTACATAGACCTGTTTATTTCTACAATGATGTACTTCAGTTTACAGCTTGAACATTTAGCTATTTTCGACATAATCACCATTTCTGTCGATGCATTTTTGTAGACACTTTGGCAGTTTTTGCATGCCCGTGTCATACCAGCTCTCTGCCATGCTATTCAGAAAGTTATGAACCTCTTCATTCACCTTTCTTCTTTCAGGTGTAAAGTGGTATGCTCAGGTTTCGTCACCCATGACAATTGAGTCCAGAAAGTTGTCCTGTTCAGCTGCAAGGCAGTGAAGAAATGCACGGGAAGCATCAACTGGCTGCATGTGGTCCTCAGTCAGCATGCGTGGCACCCATCTTGCGTGCACCTTCCAGTCATTCAGTGTTTCTGTTAAAATTCTGTGAGTGGTGCTTCAGGAAACCTCAGGAACCAACATGCAGAGAATATCCAGTGTGATTCACTGATCTTCATGCATGCTTTGCTCATCCTTCAACACTGTCTCCTCAGAAATTGACGGTCTCCCGCTCCTTTGTTCATCGTGAATTTCGGTCCGACCAGCTGCAAACTCTCTACACCACTTATGAACGTTTTTGACATCCATGCACGACTCATCATACACTTCCATGAATTGGCGCAGTGCCCTTTGCATTCAAAAACCAAATAACTATGCACAATTCGCACTTGGCAGTAACATCCAATGGGAGCTCCATTCTCAATGGCTGCCAAGCCAAGTCTGAGCGCCTATCGCGGCGTGCACATGTTTACACACAGTGTTTGAAGCAATCTTCATAACTGTGTGACCAACTGCCACGCAAACAGAGTTATGTACTTATAAAAAATAGGAGACCTTGCTTTTGGGATTACCCTCGTACTACTGTTTGCATGGGAATATACAAAAAAGTTCAATAAAAATGAAGATATACATAACCATGCTACCAGAAACAGTATAAAGTTAAAGAGTTCTGCAACATACACAGCTAAACTTGAAAGGATTAGTGCTTATATGACAATAAAGCTCTACAACTGTTCACCATTTCATATTTCAAATATTAGTTTTAAAGAGAAATTTAAGCAAACAATAAAACTAATCCTTGTAGAAAGTCCTTTCTATTCAATCAATAACTAACACTAAATGCAAAAAATTAGAAATTAGCATACAATGCAATGAAATTAAAAGGTGCATAGATAGAGAGGGAATAAATTCAAGACGTGTTCTTATGTATGGTAAAACAGAAATAGAATGTGTGTAGATAGGTTGTCAAGGATGTACAAAATGTCTTATTATATATGGTGTTATTGTATTTAAAAATTGTGGTGTTGTTGTTGTTGTCATGTACTTCAGTCTAAAAGCCTGTTTGATGCAGCTCTCCACACTGCTCCATCCTGTGCGAGCCTCTTCATCTCTGAATAACTACTGCAACCTACATCCTTGCATTTCAAAAGCATCTATTCTCTTCTTGTCTAAACTATTTATTGCCCATGTTTCACTTCCAAACATGGCTACACTCCAGACAAATACTTCCAGAAAAGACTTCCTAACACTTAAATCTATATTTGAGATTAACAAATTTCTCTTCCTCGGAAAGGTTTTCTTGCCATTGCCAGTCTGCATTTTATATCCTCTTTACCTCAGCCATTGTCTGCCCAAATAACAAAATTCATCTACTATTTTAAGTGTTTTGTTTCCTAGTTAATCCCCTCAGCATCAAGTGATTTAATTCAACTGTATTCAATTAGTCATGTTTTGCTTTTGTTAATTTTCATCTTATATGCTTCTTTCAAGATGCTGTCCACACATTCAGCGGTTCTTCCAAGTCCTTCGCTGCCTCTGACAGAATCACTGTGAACCTCAGAGTTTTTATTTCTTCTCCCTGGACTTTAATTCCTATTCCATATTGTTCTTTGGTTTCCTTTACTGCTTGCTCAGTGTACAGATTGGATAGCATTGGGTATAGGGTGCAACTCTGTCACACGCCCTTCTCAATCACTGCTTCCCTTTCATGCCCTTCAACTCTTATAACTGCCATGTGATTTCTGTACAAGCTGTAAATAGCATTTTGCTCCCTAGCTACCTTCAGAGTTTCAAAGAGATGATTCCAGTCAACTTTCTTAAAAGCTTTCTCTAAATCTACAAATGCTATAAACATAGATTTGCCTTTCCTTAACCTGTCTTCTTAGATAAATCGTAGGGTCAGTATAGCCTTGTACGTTCCTACATTTGTCTAGAATTCAAACTGATCTTCACTGAGGTGAGCTTCTACCAGTTTTTCCAGTCTTCTTCTCTAAAGAACTCATTTTAGTATTTTGCAACCATGACTTATTAAACTGATAGTTCAGTAAGTTACACAAATGTCAGCATCTGAACCAGAATTATTACTTTCTTCTTGAAGTCTGAGAGTATTTCACCTGTCTCATACATTTTGCACACCACAACAGAGGGGTATCTGTTTAGAGAACAGACAAACATGTGGTTCCTGATGAGGGGCAGCAGCCTGTTCAGTACTCACAGGGGTAACTGTCTAAATGATTGGATGATCTGGCCTTGTAACATCAACGAAAACGGTCTTGTTATGCTGGTACTGTGAACAGCCGAAAAGCAAGGGGAATATACAGTCATAATATTTTCCAAGGGCATGCAGCTCTACTGTGTGGCTAAACGATGATGGCATCCTCTTGGGTAAAATATTCCAGAGCTAAAATACTCCCCCATTCAGATCACTGAGCATTGTCCCTTACATTGTCACTACTGCCAGGGCTCTCTGACCTTGGAATAGCACCCCAGCGTTGGACGTAATGGGAAAGTCCTGTACCGTAGGAGATCTTATAGATCTTACAATTAAATGTTTCCCTGTGACATTTAAGTCTCTTCACTATCTACGATAATGATCGAAGCAGAAGAAATGAATTAAAATTTGTGCCGTGGCCTGGTCTTGAACCCAGGTCTTCTTGCTTGCTAGGCAGAAATGCTAACCATTACACCACCACAGCACGATGCTCAACATTGTTGCACCAACTACCCGGAGGCAGTTGTGGACTCCAACCAAAATTTATTGGTTATGAACTGTAGATCAAAGCCAAATAAATTAGGAAAAAAGGTAGGAAATTAGGTAGTTGGGACCTGGATAAGTTGAAATAACCAGAGGTTGTTGAAAGTTTCAGAGGGAGCATTAGGCAATGGTTGACTAGAACAGGGGAAAGTAAGAAAGTAGAAGACAAATGGATAGCTTTGAGAGTGAGGTAGTGAAGACAGCAGAGGATCAGATAGGTGAAAATACGAGGCCTAGTACAAATCCTTGGATAACACAGGAGATATTGAATTTAACTGATGAAAGGAGAAAATATCAAAATGCAGCAAATGAAACTGCTGAAAGAGACTACAAAAATTTAAGAAAATGAGATTGACAGAAAGTGAAAGGTGATTGAGTAGGAATAGCTATAGGACAACTGTAATGATTTAGAAGCATGTTTCATGAGGGAAAATATAGATACTGCCTGCGGGAAAATTAGAGAGACCTTTGAAGAAAAGAGAACCAGCCGTATGAATATCAAGAGCTCAGATGGAAAACCAGTCCTTAAAAAAGATATATTTTGATAATTAAGTAGTGTATGTAATAATTATTGTGTTACACTGACTGCGAATATGTACTTGAATGTGATCCATATGTATACATCCACAGTTGCTAAATAATAATAATAATAATAATAATTCTGTCTTGTATGAAAATTTTCTCTTTCAAGAACTGTACTTTCACTGCAAATACTTCAGCAAAGATTACAGTTGGGTATACTTGCAAACTTGTGTATATGTGTGAAATGTTATGTTGCAACACAATCCTATATTTTTGCCACACTTCATCTTATATTCTTTACTGATGAAGCCATCTCTGGTGATGAGGTATGAAGTACTGTAGCTGGAGTTGTGGCTAGTAACATCTCATTCATACATGCATTTTTATTTGAAAGTCTTGTTTTATTGCACTCGGAATATATATATACAGGGTGTTTCAAAAATGACCGGTATATTTGAAACGGCAATAAAAACTAAACGAGCAGCGATAGAAATACACCATTTGTTGCAATATGCTTGGGACAACAGTACATTTTCAGGCAGACAAACTTTCGAAATTACAGTAGTTACAATTTTCAACAACATATGGTGCTGCGGTCTGGGAAACTCTATAGTACAATATTTTCCACATGTCCACCATGCGTAGCAATAATATGGCGTAGTCTCTGAATGAAATTACCCGAAACCTTTGACAACGTGTCTGGCGGAATGGCTTCACATACAGATGAGATGTACTGCTTCAGCTGTTCAATTGTTTCTGGATTCTGGCGGTACACCTGGTCTCTCAAGTGTCCCCACAGAAAGAAGTCACAGGGGTTCATGTCTGGCGAATAGGGAGGCCAATCCATGCCGCCTCCTGTATGTTTCGGATAGCCAAAAAGCAATCACACGATCATCGAAATATTCATTCAGGAAATTAAAGACGTCGGCCGTGCGATGTGGCCGGGCACCATCTTGCATAAACCACGAGGTGTTCGCAGTGTCGTCTAAGGCAGTTTGTACCGCCACAAATTCACGAAGAATGTCCAGATAGCGTGGTGCAGTAATCGTTTCGGATCTGAAAAATGGGCCAATGATTCCTTTGGAAGACATGGCGGCCCAGACCAGTACTTTTTGAGGATGCAGGGACGATGGGACTGCAACATGGGGCTTTTCGGTTCCCCATATGCGCCAGTTCTGTTTATTGACGAAGCCGTCCAGGTAAAAATAAGCTTCGTCAGTAAACCAAATGCTGCCCACATGCATATCGCCGTCATCAATCCTGTGCACTATATCGTTAGCGAATGTCTCTCATGCAGCAATGGTAGCGGCGCTGAGGGGTTGCCGCGTTTGAATTTTGTATGGATAGAGGTGTAAACTCTGGCGCATGATATGATACGTGGACGTTGGCGTCATTTGGACCGCAGCTGCAACACGGCGAACGGAAACCCGAGGCCGCTGTTGGATCACCTGCTGCACTAGCTGCGCGTTGCCCTCTGTGGTTGCCGTACGCGGTCGCCCTACCTTTCCAGCACGTTCATCCGTCACGTTCCCAGTCCGTTGAAATTTTTCAAACAGATCCTTTATTGTATCGCTTTTCGGTCCTTTGGTTACATTAAACCTCCGTTGAAAACTTCGTCTTGTTGCAACAACACTGTGTTCTAGGCGGTGGAATTCCAACACCAGAAAAATCCTCTGTTCTAAGGAATAAACCATGTTGTCTACAGCACACTTGCACGTTGTGAACAGCACACGCTTACAGCAGAAAGACGACGTACAGAATGGCGCACCCACAGACTGCGTTGTCTTCTATATCTTTCACATCACTTGCAGCGCCATCTGTTGTTGAAAATTGTAACTACTGTAATTTCGAAAGTTTGTCCGCCTGAAAATGTACTGTTGTCCCAAGCATATTGCAACAAACGGTGTATTTCTATTGCTGCTCGTTTAGTTTTTATTGCCGTTTCAAATATACTGGTCATTTTTGAAACACCATATATATATATATAAAGATGATGTGACTTACCAAATGAAAGTGCTGGCAGGTCGACAGACATACACACAAAATTCTAGCTTTCGCAACCAATGGTTGCTTCTTCAGGAAAGAGGGAAGGAGAGGGAAAGATGAAAGGATGTGGGTTTTAAGGGAGAGGGTAAGGAGTCATTCCAATCCCGGGAGCGGAAAGACTTACCTTAGGGGGAAAAAAGGACGGGTATACACTCGCACACACACACATATCCATCCACACATATACAGACACGAGCAGACATATATATATATATATATATATATATATATATATACAGACACGAGCAGATATATATATATATATATATATATATATATATATATATATATGTCTGCTCGTGTCTGTATATGTGTGGATGGATATGTGTGTGTGTGCGAGTGTATACCCGTCCTTTTTTCCCCCTAAGGTAAGTCTTTCCGCTCCCGGGATTGGAATGACCCTCTCCCTTAAAACCCACATCCTTTCGTCTTTCCCTCACCTTCCCTCTTTCCTGATGAGGCAACAGTTTGTTGCGAAAGCTTGAATTTTGTGTGTGTGTTTGTGTTTGTTTGTGTGTCTATCGACCTGCCAGCGCTTTCGTTCGGTAAGTCACATCATCTTTGTTTTTAGATATATTTTTCCCACGTGGAATGTTTCCCTATATATATATATATATATGTGTGTGTGTGTGTGTGTGAATATAATAGGGAAACATTCCACGCGGGAAAAATATATTTAAAAACAAAGATGATGTGACTTACTGAACGAAAGTGCTGGCAGGTCGATAGAAACACAAACAAACACATTCACACACACCAAATTCTAGCTTCCGCAACCAATGGTTGCTTCGTCAGGAAAGAGGGAAGGAGAGGGAAAGACGAAAGGATGTGGGTTTTAAGGGACAGGGTAAGGAGTCATTCCAATCACGGGAGCGGAAAGACTTACCTTAGGGGGAAAAAGGACAGGTATACACTCGTGCGCACACACACACATATCCATCCGCACATACACAGACACAAGCAGACATTTGTTTGTGTTTCTATCGACCTGCCAGCGCTTTCGTATGGTAAGTCACATCAGTCACATCATCTTTGTTTTTAGATATATTTTTCCTACGTGGAATGTTTCCCTCTATATATATATATATATATATATATATATATATAGAGAGAGAGAGAGAGAGAGAGAGAGAGAGAGAGAGAGAGAGGGGGGGGGGGGGGGGAGGGAGGGAAATATATATATAAAAACAAAGATGATGTGACTTACCGAACGAAAGTGCTGGCAGGTCGATAGACACACAAACATACACACGAAATTCAAGCTTTCGCAACAAATGGTTGCTTCATCAGGAAAGAGGGAAAGGCGAAAGGATGTGGGTTTTAAGGGAGAGGGTAAGGAGTCATTCCAATCCCGGGAGTGGAAAGACTTACCTTAGGGGGAAAAAACGACAGGTATACACTCGCGCGCGCGCGCGCGCTCACACGCACACACACACACACACACACACACACACACACACACACACACATATCCATCCGCACACACACAGACACAAGCAGACATTTGTAAAGGCAAAGAGTTTGGGCAGAGATGTCAGTCGAGGCGGAAGTACAGAGGCAAAGATGTTGTTGACAGACAGGTGAGGTATGAGTGGCGGCAAATTGAAATTAGCGGAGATTGAGGCCTGGCGGATAACGAGAAGAGAGGATATACTGAAGGGCAAGTTCCCATCTCCGGAGTCCTGACAGGTTGGTGTTAGTGGGAAGTATCCAGATAACCCGGATGGTGTAACACTGTGCCAAGATGTGCAGGCCGTGCACCAAGGCATGTTTAGCCACAAGGTGATCCTCATTACCAACAAACACTGTCTGCCTGTGTCCATTCATGCGAATGGACAGTTTGTTGCTGGTCATTCCCACGTAGAAAGCTTCACAGTGTAGGCAGGTCAGTTGGTAAATCACGTGGGTGCTTTCACACGTGGCTCTGCCTTTGATCGTGTACACCTTCCGGGTTACAGGACTGGAATAGGTGGTGGTGGGAGGGTGCATGGGACAGGTTTTACACTGGGGGCGGTTACAAGGGTAGGAGCCAGAGGGTAGGGAAGGTGGTTTGGGGATTTCATAGGGATGAACTAAGAGGTTATGAAGGTTAGGTGGACGGCGGAAAGACACTCTTGGTGGAGTGGGGAGGATTTCGTGAAGGATGGATCTCATTTCAGGGCAGGATTTGAGGAAGTCGTATCCCTGCTGGAAAGCCACATTCAGAGTCTGATCCAGTCCCGGAAAGTATACTATAACCAACACTTTTTCGCCTTTTTTCACACCAGATCTCCAGTTGCTTTCTAGTTCACCTTTATCTCTCGCCATATATTTTTATTTTCATTTTCATTTCAGCCTCATGCTACACTTTCCACCTTCTAATACCATGTCACCCTCACAACATCCCCACAACGACCCCATTAAGTTTTATTTACATTCCCTCCTCAAACATGCCTTCACCCTAGCCAGATTACACTCCCATATTTTATTTTCTCAGGCTTGTCTGACATTTGGCATTACCCCCAAAGGCCTCACACTTAAAGTTCCCATCTCTGGCTGTAACCCTTCTTTCCATCAGTCCCTATACCAGTTCCAAACTGAACAATCCATTGCCCTCACCCACCTAATCCTTCACCTACACATCAACTCAGCCAATGAACACACCCGTCAACTCCTATCCTTAATAAAAGTCCTCAATCTTTCCTCCCCCACATCCACACCGGCTGTTCAGAGCATCCTCCTACAGGCGAACCGCGAATTAGAACAGCATGCCACCCTCCACCTCAAAAAACTATCCAATCTCCTGGTGTCCCACCTCCGGAAAGGCAACTCACTCACCCTTCGCAACCTTTCCAGCAAACCTCAACCTCCTCTCATTGCACACAGACCCAGTCTCTCCCATCACTCAATCTCCCACTTCCAGCTCCACTCCCCCCAAAACCTCGAAATTCCAATCAACACAATCTGGAACCACAACACCCTAATTCAGTAGTTAACCTTTCCTCCAAACCTCTCTCCCAATCCGAAACCTCTGTCCTATCCAAAGGCCTCACCTTCAGCCCCACTCCCAGATTCAACCAAACAGCCCATGTCAAAGATTTACTGTCCTACACCCGTACTCTCTGCTGGAAATATCACTTTGCCATGAAGAAAAATGATCCTAATCCTACTCCTAGTGGTCCAACTCCCCAAGACACTATCCAAATTGAACCCTGCCTGGAACAGTTCCGTTCTCCGTCACAGCGGGACCCACCTCCTCTTCCTCAAAATCACCCTCTCTAAACTTTCCAGGAATTTCTGACTTCCAGCCTTGCCTCTCAATCCTTCTTAAAAAACCTTAATCCTACTCCCAACATCACCATTGCTGAAGCCCAGGCTATCCGTGATCTGTTACCCCCAGAAACCATCCTTGTAACTATTGATGCCACTTCCTTATACACAAATATTCCGCACGTCCAGGGCCTCGCTGCGATGGAGCACTTCCTTTCATGCCGATCACCTGCCACCCTACCAAAAACCTCTTTCCTCATTACCTTAGCCAGCTTCATCCTGACCCACAACTTCTTCACTTTCGAAGGCCAGACATACCAACAATTAAAGGGAACAACCATGGGTACCAGGATGGCCCCCTCGTACGCCAACCTATTCATGGGTCACTTAGAGGAAGCCTTCTTGGTTACCCAGGCCTGCCAACCCAAAGTTTGGTACAGATTTATTGATGACATCTTCATGATCTGGACTCACAGTGAAGAAGAACTCCAGAATTTCCTCTCCAACCTCAACTCCTTTGGTTCCATCAGATTCACCTGGTCCTACTCCAAATCCCTTGCCACTTTCCTTGACGTTGACCTCCACCTGTCCAATGGCCAGCTTCACACATCCGTCCACATCAAACCCACCAACAAGCAACAGTACCTCCATTATGACAGCTGCCACCCATTCCACATCAAATGGTCCCTTCCCTACAGCTTAGGTCTTCGTGGCAAATGAATCTGCTCCAGTCCGGAATCCCTGAAGCATTACACCAACAACCTGACAACAGCTTTCGCATCCCGCAACTACCCTCCCGACCTGGTACAGAAGCAAATAACCAGAGCCACTTCCTCATCTCCTCAAACCCAGAACCTCCCACAGAAGAACCCCAAAAGCGCCCCACTTGTGAGAGGATCTTTCCGGGACTGGATCAGACTCTGAATGTGGTTCTCCAGCAGGGATACGACTTCCTCAAATCCTGCCCTGAAATGAGATCCATCCTTCATGAAATCCTCCCCACTCCACCAAGAGTGTCTTTCCGCCATCCACCTAACCTTCGTAACCTCTTAGTTCATCCCTATGAAATGCCCAAACCACCTTCCCTACCCTCTGGCTCCTACCCTTGTAACCGCCCCCGATGTAAAACCTATCCCATGCGCCCTCCCACCACCACCTACTCCAATCCTGTAACCCAGAAGGTGTACACGATCAAAGGCAGAGCCACGTGTGAAAGCACCCACGTGATTTACCAACTGACCTGCCTACACTGTGAAGCTTTCTATGTGGGAATGACCAGCAACAAACTGTCCATTCGCATGAATGGACACAGGCAGACAGTGTTTGTTGGTAATGAGGATCATCCTTTGGCTAAACATGCCTTGGTGCACGGCCAGCACATCTTGGCACAGTGTTACACCGTCCGGGTTATCTGGATAATTCCCACTAACAGCAACCTGTCAGAACTCCAGAGATGGGAACTTGCCCTTCAGTATATCCTCTCTTCTCGTTATCCGCCAGGCCTCAATCTCCACTAATTTCAATTTGCCGCCGGTCATACCTCACCTGTCTTTCAACAACATCTTTGCCTCTGTACTTCTGCCTCGACTGACATCTCTGCCCAAACTCTTTGCCTTTACAGATGTCTGCTTGTGACTGTGTATGTGCGGATGGATATGTGTGTGTGTGTGTGTGTGCGAATATATATATAACTGCACTATTCTGCTTTATATATATATATATATATATATATATATATATATATATATATATATATATATATATATATATATATAAAAAAAGCAGAATAGTGCAGTTTTTTAAACCTGCAAATTAAAGGAAATGTGCAATTCTGTTACATACCATATTCATAAATCATTATTTAATTTTCTGTGAAACACAAATTACTTGAAGAGGTGCAATTTAATTTTGAAAAATAACTTTACTTATAAAACTTTCAAGCACATGTGTACCATACTGTAACTCAAACCTGAAAGCTTGTTTTTGCAGGCAATGTGGTTGCTGACTGAGATACCTAGTCATGACTTATGATTTACCAGCACAGTTTCAGTTGTGCCAGTAATTCTATCCTATTCTTTGAAGTTTACAAAAGTCTCCTTTATACCTGGAGTAGCCCTCCTGGAAGAAAGGATATTTCAGAGGAATGGCGTAGTCATAGGTTTGGATTGTTTCCAGAATGAAGCTTCCACTAAGCAGCTGAGTGTATATTGTTTTCAAACTTAGTGTCAGACATGAAAGGCAAGGCTCCCAGTTCAGGAATTGATGACAAACATGAAAGGCAAGGTTCCCAGTTCAAGAGCCAGTGGCAAACATGAAAGGCAAGTCCTGGTTAACAAACCAGTCTGGCACACTGTTTGCATCTGCCAAGGAGTTTTGAAACAGCATACAATCATCTGCAGAGTGAAAGATTCTTTCTGAGAATGTTCAGCGTTAGTGCAAAGTCAAGATTACTAACGTTTTCAGAATATAAACTTGTCTTGGAAATGAGCATTAAGTATTGCTCTTATCATTCTCGGACAACTGTATTTTTAAATTTTTATTATTTTTTAAGACACACAACTCCTGATGTTCTCCCACAACATTTCCACCTCTAAGTTTTACATGTTTCTATTAAAAAGGATGTAAATAGGAATTTATAATTTCCACCACCAACAGTTTTCCTTTGTTGGCTGTTGAACGGAAGTGCTTTTGTCATTCCCAGTTCTAAGGTTGCAAAATTAGTATCAGAAAATTGATCAAGATGATGATTAAGCAGTGTCAAATAATGGAGAAACTTGCAACTAACATTTTTCAGTTTATTTTTACTTAATAAATACATGAATTCCTCTTGCTCATAGCAGTTTGAATAAAATTTGCAAGGGTAAAAGAGAAAGAAGTTGTACCGGATTGTTTTTTAAGGATGTGTACAGTGTGGTCCATTGATCGTGACCAGGCCAAATATCTCACGAAATAAGCGTCAAATGAAAAAACTACAAAGAACTAAACTTGTCTAGCTTGAAGGGGGAAACCAGATGGCGCTATGGTTGGCCTGCTAGATGGCGCTGCCATAGGTCAAACGGATGTCAACTGCATTTTTTTAAATAGGAACCCCCATTTCTTATTACATATTCATGCAGTATGTAAAGAAATATGAGTGTTTTAGTTGGACCACACTTTGTGATAGATGGCGCTGTAATAGTCACAAACATATGGCTCACAATTTTAGACGAACAGTTGGTAACAGGTAGGTATTTTAAATTAAAATACAGAACGTAAGTACGTTTGAACATTTTATTTCAGTTGTTCCAATGTGATACATATACCTTTGTGAATTTATCATTTCTGAGAACGCATGCTGTTACAGTGTGATTACCTGTAAATACCACATTAATGCAATAAATGCTCAAAATGATATCCGTTAACCTCAATGCATTTGGCAATACATGTAATGAAATTCCTCACAACAGTGAGTAGTTCACCTTCCGTAATGTTCGCACATGCATTGAAAATGCACTGACACATGTTGTCAGGTGTTTTCGGTGGATCACGATAGCAAATATCCTTCAACTTTCCCCACAGAAAGAAATCCGGGGACGTCAGATCTGACCAATCCACCTGTCATGAAATATGCTATTCAGTACCGCTTCAACTGCACGTGAGCTATTTGCCGGATATCCATGTTGGAAGTACATTGCCATTCTGTCATGCAGTGAAACATCTTGTAGTAACATCAGTAGAACATTATGTAGGAAATCAGCATACATACATACATACATACATACATACTATTTAAATTGCCATCAATAATATGGGGGCCAATTATCCTTCCTCCCATAATGCCGCACCATACATTAACCCGCCAAGGCCACTGATGTTCCACTTGTCGCAGCCATCGTGGGTTTTCCGTTGCCCAATAGTGCATATTATGCCGGTTTACATTAGTGCTGTTGGTGAATGACGCTTCGCTGCTAAATAGAATGCGTGCAAAAAATCTGTCATCGTCCCGTAATTTCTCTTGTGCCCAGTGGCAGAACTGTACACGATGTTCAAAGTCATCGCCACGCAATTCCTGGTGCATAGAAATATGGTACAGGTGCAGTTGATGTTGATGTAGCATTCTCAACACCGACGTTTTTGAGATTCCCGATTCTCGTGCAATTTGCCTGCTGCTGATGTGCAGATTAGCCACGACAGCAGCTAAAACACCTACTTGGGCATCATTATTTGTTGCAGGTCGTGGTTGATGTTTCACATGTGGCAGAACACTTCCTGTTTCCTTAAATAATGTAACTATCCGGCGAACGGTCCAGACACTTGGATGGTGTCGTCCAGCATACCAAGCAGCATACATAACACACGCCCGTTGGGCATTTTGATCACAATACCCATACATCAACACAATATCAACCTTTCCCCCAATTGGTAAATGGTCCATTTTAACACGGATAATTTATCACGAACCAAAGACCGTCAGCACTGGCGGAATGTTACGCGATACCACGTACTTATACGTTTGTGACTATTAAAGCGCCATCTATCACAAAGCGAAAAAGGTGGTCCAACTAAAACATTCATATTTCTTTACGTACTACATGAAAATGTAATAAAAAATGGTGGTTCCTATTTAAAAAAACACAGTTGATATCAGTTTCACCTATGGCAGGGCCATCTAGGGGCCAACCATAGCACCATCTGGTTTCTCCCTTCAAGCTAGACGAGTTTCGTTCTTTGTAGTTTTTTCATTTGACGCTTATTTCGTGAGATATTTGGCCCAGTCACTATCAATGGACCACCCTGTATACATATGTGTGTATACATACCATGTGATTGTATTTGGTATTTGTTAAAACTTAATTGCTCACTCAGATCCCAGTATTATTGGTCTAGACAATAGTATCTTCTCAGCATTTGAGGTACAGGTCTCTTATACTCTCTTCCAAACATGCAAATAAAATAAGGAATCCACAGTCAACCATTGACTGCCACAGTAGATATTATTTTGAGCAAGCAGCATGATATACATGTAGTCGTCACACAAGGAGGTAATATGCATGAGGTGCAAACCATAATGATATTTTTCTTGCTCCACTGTGTTGAATTGGGAGTTACAAGGCAGAAACCTACAGAAGACTGTCAGCAGTTTGTAAACCACAACTTCATTTAGCAAAGAATGCAGTACTCATAGTATAATCGGGTGGGATGAGCAGTAGGTAGGACCATAAACAAGACTGAACACTTAGTTTAGTCCACTGCTCAGGACCTCAGCTATACAATGAGTGATTACCTCTACACCATCCATCGTTTGTATTCCAAACAGGACTTTCCAGTTTTGTGCAACTTTACTTCACAGACTGATATAAGGTAAAGTCTGTTGCATTTTGTGCTTTGAGTACTATCATTGGGTGCTGATACCTTGTTACGAATTTCTTTCAGATTCTATCCAAGGATGGCAGCTCACAAGTGGGAAAAATATCGAAACAATGGTCAGGTCTTTTGAGAGAGGCATTCACAGATGCTGATTACTTTGGAATAACATTTCCAATGGATCTTGATGTGAAAATGAAGGCTGTGATGTTGGGAGCATGCTTTTTGATTGTAAGTAACAAAAATTGTGTTAGATTGTTAAGTTTTGCTAATAACATCAACATAGATTATATTTTAGTTACAAGACAGAGTCAACAGTTACTACAGAATTAGATCAGAAAATTAATACCTTGATTGAGGACGTGATGCTTAGCAGAAAAAGTACTGCAGAATATAATGCAAGATATCTTAGTATAACAAATTATCGTCAATCAGAAAGTTTTGAGAAAGTAAGGCAAGTCACAGTTCTTTTGTAAACTGACCATCTTGTCTTTCAGTGTAGTCTCTTTGTGTCATTTTCACCAGTGTACCATCTCCAGCCACTCCCTGAAGCTCCCACAGTATTCTCTCTTTAAGACAGGTTATTCAGTGTAACTCGATGGGAAGTCACAGGTGCTTCTGAGAGCCCAAATCAAGGCATGTTCAAGCAAATCAAGGCATGTTCAAGGGTTGTTGTGTTTTTTTTTTTTTTTTTTTTTTCAGAGAACAAAATAACATGTATGGCTAGACCTGGTGTGCTCTGTAAATACATGATGGTCTGTGTTTGTCTCTTCATGCTGCCTTTTTAGCAAATACTGTTGTCAAAATAAAGTAAGATCCTGTGCCTGTTGGAGAATGAGTACGGTTCATTTCAAATGATGGAGGCTGTATCCTTCGCTAATAATCTCTCTATTGATGGAACATTCAATATCATGCTTTGATCCCTTCTTCTTTAACTGATTCTAATGGTCATACATCATTTGACCTTTCACAAAATTAGATTGGATTATAAACTCAGCAGTCTTGAAACTTTTAGACTGATATTCACATGTACAACACTGTTCAACACACAAAATTTCATGGAAATTAATTTGGTACCACTAAATACAAAACTAACATTAAGATGCATAATAAGATAATGGAGCAATTTGAAAATTGTAAACATCATTGCACAATTATCTTTAAATATTGAGCTCTGTGCACAAGCAGTTGGGAGCACTGCTTGAGCATATTAGAATTCTCACAGTGTAGTATCATCACGTTGTACATGTTTTTATCATGTAATCACTGGCACTGTGGCCAGGTATCAAAGTGCTTCAATGGGAACTGTATACAAAAAATATATCTGAATACGAGAAACATGATTGACAATGTGAGATGCTAGTGGAAAGTTTGTGTGCCATATTAGTAGACCTGCAATCCAGCTACACAAAGTAATATTGTACACTTTTCACATAAAAGTTGGCCAAAGAAACATTCATTAACTCCTAGAATGAAAAACTGGGTGCTCGAACCATTGATACAGCCAAACAAAATATTGCTTCAAGCACTACGTATAAAACTGGGATTTATGAAGAATTATGTAATGGCATACTTACATCAAAAGATCCCCAGGCTCAGTTTTGAAAAAATGAAAGCAAGTGTGGTTGTGATTCACAGACCAGAGAACTCGTTAGACACTCGTTTTGATTTAATGCGATAAGGAAAGGAGAACACAGCATAGGAATCTTTTAAGATTTTTTTCAAATAGTTTTCTGGGAAGCATGACATCTAAAAACTTAAAATAACTGTTGGAAGGTCTAATGTGCCCTTATGAGTAACAGCAATTCAGCACTTTACTAAACTTTTGTTTTTGCCATCATACTTGCAGCCCAAATGTTGTGATGTAAGTGATAAACAAGGTGAGTAGGTCAGTGGGATATTTCACTTGTGGAGTAAAGGTAGAATGGGAAATGGATTGCTGTCATCATTTAATTGAATATTGTTAGATGATAAAAACAGATGTTGCTGCAACACAGCACCAGAGGCAGGACAAAAAGGGACACTCTTAACATGTAGACTGCCACACATTGAGTGATGGATGTTTCACCAGAAGGCCAGGGCAAGCAAACAGCGTTAGGTGCAAGGCTCTGCTGCAGCCACCACCAGCGTGTGAGATACAAGCAATATCATTCTCATAAATGAAAACAAATTAGTAAATTTCAACTTCATTTTTTAAACTTCATTTTCAGGTTCTGTGACCTAGCAAATAAAAGGAAAACATTATCTTTGTCGTAACATTAAGCTTTTCAAAATTTGTACAACAGTGTACCACATAATATAAATGTGGTATAAGAAGCCTACCCCATTTGGCTGAGTCATCATGCTTAAAGCATTGTTTTAATGACAGATCAAATGGTCTTTATGAGGAGCAGTGACTACTATTGCTCATTAACATGTAGAATGAAGAGAACTTATTCTCTTGGGCCACAGCCTTCTGAGAGCTGTTTCATTGTGTATTATATTGAGAAAATGTGAATGCCCTCAAGGAAAATATCAAAAATCACATTGGTAAAGTTGCAGTATAATGTTCTTCATTACTTTATCAAAATGAGTTGATGATTCATGTTGACATCATCAAAAGATTGCAATATGTGTAATCAGTTTTCTGTCAGAAGTAGCTTCTCAAATACAAAAGATATTGATTATATACATAAGAAAATATATTTTACATACCATCCTCATAAACTTGGAAACACCTACTGTTTGCCGGCCGGTGTGGCCGAGCGGTTCTAGGCGCTTCAGTCTGGAACCGCAAGACCGCTACGGTCGCAGGTTCGAATCCTGCCTCTGGCAAGGGCGTGTGTGGTGTCCTTAGGTTAGTTAGGTTTAAGTAGTTCTACGTTCTAGGGGACTGATGACCTCCGATGTTAAGTCCCATAATGCTCAGAGCCATTTGAACCTACTGTTTCTTTATGTTGTTATTGTTGTGGTCTTCAGCCCAAAGACTGGTTGTACGCAGTTCCTATCATGTCAAACCCTC
This sequence comes from Schistocerca nitens, assembly GCF_023898315.1. Classification (NCBI taxonomy): domain Eukaryota; kingdom Metazoa; phylum Arthropoda; class Insecta; order Orthoptera; family Acrididae; genus Schistocerca; species Schistocerca nitens. Next base: position 582,499,805 of record NC_064615.1, on the reverse strand, counting down.
ATCTCTGCCTAAGTTCTGCAACCTACATTCAGTTGAATCTGCCTGTTGCATTCAAGCCTTGGTCTCCCTCTACAATTTTCACCACCCACACTTCCCTCTATCCGGCCGCGGTGGTCTAGCAGTTCAGGTGCTCAGTCCGGAACCGCGCGACTGCTACGGTCGCAGGTTCGAATCCTGCCTCGGGCATGGATGTGTGTGATGTCCTTAGGTTAGTTAGGTTTAAGTAGTTCTAAGTTCTAGGGGACTGATGACCACAGATGTTAAGTCCAATAGTGCTCAGAGCCATTTTGAACTTCCCTCTACCAGAAAATTGATGATACCTTGATGAATCAGGATGCATTCTATCAAGCTAACCCTTCTTGTAGTCAATTTGTGCCACAAATTTCTTTTCTCCCTTATTTAATTCAGTACCTTTTCATTAGTCATCCAATCTACTCATCTAATCTTGACATTCTTCGGTACCAACACATTTCAAAGAGCTTTCATTTTCTTCTTGTCTGAACTGTTTATCATCTACGTTTACTTCAGTACATGCCCCTGCTCTGGACAAATACTGATCTTTTTATAGAACTAAAAAATGACACCCCAGCTGTGCTGATGTAAAAATTAACACAGGGATTCAGTTCCTGCAGGACCAACATCCATTGTAAATCTTAAATTATGAAAAAACTAACTGAAAAGGCGTATAAAGGAGCAAACTAATGTAGACACAAATTTGATATACCAGATGGTGAACACATTTTGATAGCCTGCAAGACTGCAGTTCAACAGTGTTGTCCAAATCTACATGTTAGAATTTTTAATAATATATATCTTTATGTATGTTGTTAGAGCACTTGCGTAATGAAGTATTGTGGGAAAGGAATCGGAGTAGATTATCACAAGCATTAGCTCAATAAATCTCGATTGTACATAGTTAGAAAACTGCTTACAAATATAACATAGGCTTGAGTTAAAATATGTTCAGTGTTTAATCTGGTTTTAATGACTGATGCACTGTTAAGATGCAAAGCCAGGAAGATGAACTAATTTTGCAAAACGAAGTAATTCATACAAATGTGCAGAAAATGTCACATATCATTAAGATGCAATAGTGCATTGTACAGTGACTTGTAATTAAGAATGAGTTTTATTATGCGTAATATTCATTCCAGAGACTGTATTGAGTGATATATTGCAGTATTTGAATATTTCAAATCTTACCTCCAGTGAAGTAACGGAATGAGACCTAACAAAGATTAAAATTCAAGGAATGAATCAGGACTGTTGATTGAACCCTGATCTTTTGTTCTGTTGCATTCTCGGGTTATTATTGTATATACAAATTTTATTTGTTTCTGTTAATATCTTTACTGCTATAAGTTATTCATATTTTGTTGGTTTGACCTCACTCCATGCTTTTGATATATCTGCAGGATGTAATGTTCTTTGAGAAGAGTGGTAATAAGGAAACTGATCGCCCTGGAATGTTTTAGTCGTTATAATGAAGACTTTGATGTTTCTAGAGAGTTTCTCAAGTTGAAGGTAAAGTAAGAGTCATATTGTGTAAAAAGGTGTCTGAAGGCATCTGGGATGCACAATGCTTCTGAAAACTAACATGATCATCATCATTGTGCCACAATAAATAAGTGTCACTGCTTCTGGTATTGTTTCACATAGTGATGGAAGTAACCAGTGCTAGTTAATGAAATAGCTTTGCTTGAACTAACATGCAATGGATTTTTTGTTACTATCCTATTATTGTTTGTCAGTCCGGTCTGCTGTCTAAACTGACACTATGGAAAAATTCCTTACTTCAAAGTCTTAACTAATCAGTATGGTGTTGGGATTTTATCTCTCTCTCTCTCTCTCTCTCTCTCTCTCTCTCTCTCTGTGTGTGTGTGTGTGTGTGTGTGTGTGTGTGTGTGTGTGTGTGTGTGGTGTGTGTGTGTGTGAATAGGAGAAAATGAAGCACGTAACGTATATAGGTGTCCCATTTTAATCTATACCAGCCAATATCTTTGGAGCAGCACAATTCTGCAAAAAAAAAAAGTCTTGAGTAAAATTTGTAAGGTTTGAAGTGGGTCATAGAATGGTTACCTCAAAATTACCTTGAACCCTTTTTTCAAGATCAAATTAAGGTCAAGTTCATTTTTGCAAATGGTAACCCCAATTTGTTATGCCATATTCGTATTTTACATGAAAAATATGCATTGTTTGTAGGGAACACATTTTTTTTCCCAAAAAAACCAATGGTTTGTTACCAGGGGGCACTTCATTGTAACTTTCCAAGGTTACCAATAACTCTAGAATGAAGCTAGATCATGAAAAATCTTCAGTGGAGATCTCATATGGTTTCTGAACTCTGTCCACTGGCGAAACTTTCATGAACTTGAAATGGCCTTAAAATTCTTCAGTAGAGATTAACCCGAAAGCAAATATCAGCATTAGCGAAACCCAATGTGCACCACTTGGAGGGTGTCGAATCAGAGACCAAATCAGAGATTGTGCAGCACAATCAGAGAAGAGAAGGGTGGAACTTTGAGGCTAACTAATAAGCATCATTGTTGGGAAATTTGAAATCATGACTGGGGGTTCAGAGAAATTTTACCTATGGAGACTCTGAAAATTTCTCGGCTGTGCTCACTTAGAATGATTCTTGACTGGCGTGATCTTATAAAATTTTCTCTTATGGACTTAGAAAAAAATGAATGTTAAGGGATTTAGAAAAATTCCACCTCATTGAATTCTGATGAATTTCGCCTCGTGGGACTCAGAACAATCTCGTTTCCCGAGACTCTAATGAATTCCTGTGCTGTGAAATTTTTCCAAATCTGTACAAACAAAATTATTCTCAAGATGAATGTTTGGAGCTCATAAGAGAAAAATTTATCTGAATCACCTTGTCTCACAATCGATTTTCTCAGTCCCCTCTTCAATTTCTGCCTTCTCTCCATATTTGAAAAGGCCAGATTACCATGGGGTATTTCATTATTATATTATTTACATCAATATCAACATATGTAAATGCACCCTCTTGAAAGACACATATCCATTAGACACCTAAGTAATTTTGTGAAAGATCGCAATTGATTACTGTATGTTTTGGCTTCAAGTTGTGGCATAAACAAACGGGTCGTGTACACTGTACTAAGTCAGTTGTCCTGCAACACGCTTGCTGGATGTTTTGTTGAAGGAAGAACCTAAGAAAGCCATTAATAGTAAAAGTGATCACTAAAATTTATTTTTCAGCTCTAATCTGTCCGAAATGGCTGATTATATGCTGTTCAAAATAGTGAGAATGATAAAAATTGTTGGTGAGTGTCTTGATAACTATGCAGCCATGCAAAGATTGTATGTCAAATGGTATCCTGATGCTCATCATCCCACAAAGTTTACAAGTGGATCTCTGGTAAGATGAGCTGAAAGAGGTACCTTGATAAGGCAGAGACAAAAGATGGCCCAAGAGAGGCAATTGTGCTGGGAGTTTGTGCTATCATCGCTGAAGATCCACACCTTTCAACACGTCAGATTCAGGGAATGCATAGCGTGCCTCGATCAACAGTAGCTCGAGTTTTTAGATATTTTAAATTCCACTCATACCGCTTACATATCACCCAAGCAATCGAGCCTGGGTATCCTTAGAGATGCCTGGCATTTTGTCGATGGGCCGATATGTAAATACGTCATGATCCCTTTTTCTTCGAATGCATTCTCTTTACAGATGAGTTAAACTTCGACAACATGGGAGGAGCCAATCTCCATAACGCACACTACTGGGCAGAAGCATATCCTCGCTGGCAATGAGATCACCAAACACAGAGACGGTGGTCAATCAATGTCGAGGCTGGCATAGTTGGAGATTATGTGACAGGTCCTATTTTTTATGGCAAAATGTTGAACGGCTTGCACTATCTTAATATTCTCCAGAATCTGGTGCTTCCTTTACTAGAAAATATCCCCCTAGACATACGAGCACATCCGTGGTTTCAACATGGCAGTGCCCCTGCACATCAGGTCCTGCCTGTCAAAAGGTACATCACTGCAGCGTACCTGAATCGATAGATTTGTATTGGTAGTGCAATTCGTCAATTCCCACAAAAATCACCAGACTTAACACCATTGGACTTCTTATTATGGAAGCTGTGAAGCAGAATGTGTGAAATAGATTAAAACTGTGTGCCGGACCAAGACTCGAACTCGGGACCTTTGCCTTTTGCGGGCAAGTGCTCTACCAACTGAGCTACCCAAGCACGACTCACGACCCGTCCTCACAACTTTAATTCCGCCAGTACCTCATCTCCAACCTTCCAAACTTCACAGAAGTTGTTCTGCCAGGAAGTTTCATATCAGCCCACACTCTGCTGCAGAGTGAAAATCTCATTCTGGAAACATCCCCTAGGCTGTGGCTAAGCCATATCTCTGCAGTATCCTTTCTTCCAGGAGTGCTAGTTCTGCTAAGTTCACAGAAGAGCTTCTGTGAAGTTTGGAAGGTAGGAGACAAGGTACTGGTGGAATCAAAGTTGTGAGGACAGGGTGTGAGTCGTGCTTGGGTAGCTCAGTTGGTAGAGCACTTGTCCGCGAAAGGCAAAGGTTCCGAGTTCGAGTATCAGTCCAGCACACAGTTTTAATCTGCCAGGAAGTTTCATATCAGCGCACACTCCACTGCAGAGTGAAAATCTCATTCTGGAAGCAGAAGGTGTACTCCCCCCACCCCCACCCCCCTGATGATGATGCCAAACGATATGAGATAAAGGATTGTGGCGGCTTTCCAAGCAATCACCCATCAGACATGGAATGTTGTTGAGACCAGTTTCTGACAGAGAGTGCAAATGTACATTAGGCAAAATGGGCAGTTGATCGAGCATCTGCGATCCCAAATTTCCAGTGAGAACCATGTTAATCAGCCCTTGTCAGGGCTAATGCTGTACGAAATCCACTAGGCATCCTGCATATGGTGCATGTTAGGTTCTGTGTTCCACAAATGCCAACGGTATTTGCTTTGCAGTTAATTCCTACTGAAGAATTTCAAGGCCATTTCAAGTTCACGAAAATTTCACCAGTGGACAGAGTTCAGAAACTGTACAAGATTTTCATTGAAAATTTTTCCCAGTCTTGCTCCATTCTCGAGATACTGGTAACCTGTGACAGCTACAATGAAGTGCCCCCTGATGACAAATCACTGGTTTTTTGAAAATAAACGTTCCCTACAAAGAACACATACTTCTTTTTGCATAGAGAATGAATGTAGAATAAAAAATAGGGGTTACCAATTGCAAAAATGAAGTTGACCTTGGTTTGATCTTGAAACAGGGTTCAAGGTCATTTTGACATAACCACTCCTTAACCCCTTCAAACCTTACATCTTTTACTCGAGACTTTTTTTTGCAGAATTGTGCCACTCTAGAGATATCGGCCACTCCAGACATGTCGGCCGGTATAGAGTAAAATGGGACACTCTGTATAATTTCATGACAGGTTGTCGAAGGTGGAGTATTACTCACTAAAGGAACCTGCAGGCATGCATTTAACATATACTGCTACAGGAAATTGTGCTTTAAAAAAAGACAAATGAACAGAGAGACGTTCACAACACGCAATAGGTGTACATTTTTCATCATGGCTAGAAAGAGAAAATGAGTTATTCAATCTACAGAGAGCTGGCTACATTTTGTACAGTAGAGTTTGAGAAGATGGCGGTGTATATTATGAGAGAAAATCCATCACTAAGCAGCTGTTAACTAACTATGAAGTATACACTTTGAAGAGTGAAATATGGAGTACAGCGGTGGAGCAGCAGTTACATCCCTATCATAAACAGAGTGTGTGGGCAATATGGGAATAGTTTTTCACCAAATTAGAATAAAAATTCAAAGCTTTCGATGATAACCTTGTCATCTTGTTACTGGAAATCATGTCAGCTTGAAAAGCTTTACATCTCATGAAAAATTCTGCAATTTCCTTTTCTATTCCAGAATGTCAACATATTCACTATTAACGATGTGTGTGGTGTTTTATTCCACTGTTAAGCTATACAAACATATTAAAGAATAAAACATTGAATGCGTGTACAGTTTGAGCTCTGTTGTTAGCTATCTTCCATCGTAATTGATGATATGTGACATGTATACAAAATAAACTCTAGTTAGTCATCTGCACACTGTTTTGTTTGCAGTTGTTACACCTGGCAAACAGCGTGTTTCGTCTCTGAGCCATTTCCTTATAATTTTGTTCAATTTAGCTTTTTGCATCTTGTTCTTATTGTTGCTTGCTTCAATTCACGCCTTTTCTTTAATAGTTGCACCTTATTTCGTTTGAGATTCCTCTCTCTCTCTCTCTCTCTCTCTCTCTCTCTCTGCCACTTGGTGCATTTTAATAATTTTTACCTTCACTGGCCACACTTTGCTGTTGCCAAAAAACTTTGCCTTAAGTCCGAAATAAGTGGTAAAAAAATGTGCTTATCTGTTAAGCAGTATGTCTAAAATTAAAAATCTGTTGGCATGCTCAATTTAATTTCTGCTCATAGATGTTCAGCGTAATTTGATTCAACTATTACGCAATTAAGGCTAACAATGTGTGCTATACTGCTCTCTTACAGATAATTGTCCTTTCTTGGTAATGTGTACCTGCTAGGACTATGACTTGTATAGCTGCAAATTGCCACCTACACACTGTTGCTTTATACGAGGGCTATTCAGAAAGTAGGAAACATTTTGGCATTAAAAAAAAAACTAAGTACAAAAAATACATTTTATTATATACATCTGCTTTTCCACATAGTCACCAAACACATTGAGGCACTTATCATAGTGGTGGACAAGCTTTGAAAGACCTTCGTCATAAAATTCTGCCGCCTGAGACTTCAGCCAGTGAGTTACGCCTGCCTGGAGTTCTGCGTCATCATCAAAGCACTGCATTGCAAGCCAGTTCTTCATCTTGGGAAACAAGTGGAAGTTGCGTGGTGCAAGATCTGGGCTGTAGGGCAGATGAGGGAAAATTTCCCATTTGAATGAATTAAGGAGTTATTTAGTGCGGTTTGCCATGTGAGGTCGGGCATTGTCATGGAAAAACAAAATTTTGGACATCAGCTTTCCTTGGCGTTTGTTTTGAACTGCTCTTCTAAGGCTGTGCGAAGTTTGACGGTACCGGGCAGAATTTATGGTTGCTCCATGCTTGAGAAAATCAATAAGAAGCACATCTTGCCTATCCCAAAACACTGTCGCCATCAACTTCTTTGCTGACAAGGTTTGCAAACATTTTCTTGGTTTTTGGGGGGACCTTGTGTCCCCCCACTCCATGGACCATAATTTTGTCTCGCCATTGACGTGTTTCACCCAAGCTCTCATCACCGGTTACGATTTGATCCTGTAATGAATCACCATGTTTGTAGTAGGCCTCCAGAAATGTCCACTTGCCCCCATTCGCTGTTCTTTACGGTGCTCTGTAAGCATTTTGGGCACCAATCGTGCACAAAATTTGTGGTCGTCCAGCTTTCGAGTGACAATTTCAAACAACAAAGTCCATGAAACTTGTGGAAAGGAAGCAAAAGTTCTGTTATTGTGAAGTGATGGTTTTCACGAATCGTTTCATCAACTTTAGCGCCAAGAGCATCAGTCATAATGCTTGGGCGTTCACTCTTCTCTTCATCATGAATGTTGGTTTGGCCATTTTCAAACCGAATGCACCATTTCCAGATGGAACGTTCACTCATTACATTGTTTCCATACACTTCTCACAGTTCACGATAAATTTCTATAGGTTTTAGGTTTTTTACCAACAAAATCCATATCACCGACTGCACCTCACAACCAGCCGGATTTTCGATTGTAGTGCACATTTGAAATTTGAATATCGAAAAACTAGATGCACAGAGACATTCCCACTGTCACGGATGGATGCCGACTGAGCTGCCGAGCATGCACATACCAAAATATACGCGATTGGCGCATGCCTAGTGGCGTCAGACAGAAACGTTCCCTACTTTCTGAATAGCTGTCCTATTTCTTGTTCGTTTGTTTCTGGCACAAATTTCTTTAATTCCTGTACTTGCTGCATTTTTCCTTATATCTCACTTTTTCATACCATGCACACTTAGCCTAAAGTACTGTATGTTATTTTGTTGAGTGCACACTGTGATAGCTGACTGCTTATAGTTCTTCACAAATATTGACAGGTCACATTTTTCTAATACAGTAACTGATTCTTATTCAGATTAATTATGAATGTTGTAATGCTAAAAGAGGATTAAAAATTATATTTTGTTCTTAACAAGCAGATTTTCAGGTTGAATTTTATCTGTCCTTAAAACCTCTGGTTCTCTTTATGTGAACTTCATTTGTTGCTAACCTGTTTGCATAAAGAAGCAGCATATACAAAAGTATCAGTAGTAACAATATTATGAAAAGGATAGATTGCTCCTTACCATAGTGGAAATGTTGAGTTGCAGACAGGGACAACAGAAAGACTACTAAACAAGTGAGCTTTCAGCCAAAAGGCCTTCTTCCGAAGTAGACAACACAGATATTTATGCAGACACTATTCATATACGCATGACCCTGCGGCATTTGAAGTTCCTGTTTCTCTTCTTCCTCCCTGTGTGCTCCTGAAGGCCTGCCCACGTGTCTGGCACATAACGGATGACTGAATAACGTGTAATTTCCAGCCATTGGTCGACAGGTAGGGTTCACACATACCCCTGGTACAGGTCAGGCCCAAGGAGGCTGAACTGCTACCTTCCAAATTACTGATTGGTCCCTCTATCACAGCGCTTAACAACTGGCCGGTTTTGAGCACGAGTACTCGCGTCTGCTCAGGCACGTGCTCGCGAGCAGGTGCAAGTTCGAGGAGTAGGGTGGGAGGGGAGGGAGGGGAAATGCGCGCGCACGTTTGAATAGGGCTGCAGCGTGCCTATTGAATTCGCACAGACTTCGCTGGTTAAGAATCATGTCAAGTCGCTGTTGTGTAACCCCAACCACGCTTTCATATTTCAACCCACATTGTGAGGAATTGTACCTGTTTACAGAAAAAGATGGTGTTGCAAAATGTTTAGTATGTCACAAAACGCTGAATTCTTTTAGGAAATTTAATTTGCAGCGGCATTATATGTCGTACCACGCGAAAGACTACGGAAGTGGAAAATATGATGGACCAGATCGTGCACAGGAAGTTATTAAACTTAAAAGGAAGCTATCCAAAGAAGATCTGGACGGCGAAGAAAAATCAACTGAGGCAGCTCTCAGAGTGAGTTACAAAATTGCTTTGCTTTTAGCAAAATCCCTGCGCCCCTTCGCTGATGGCGATTTAATAAAAGAATCTTTGGTAGTTGCAGCGGAACATTTGTGTCCATCTCAAGTTGAACAGTTTCAGATTGTGCCATTATCTAACATGACCATTATGCGTCGCATACAGGACATGGCAGACGACGTCCAGAGCCAGCTTGCAAATATTTGTAAAGATTTTATAGCGTATTCTCTAGCTCTGGGCGAAAGTGTTGATATCACTGGAACAGCGCAGCTTGCCATATTTATTAGAGGTGTTAATAGAGATCTTCAGGCGAGGGAAGAGCTCCTCAATGTAGTAGCTATGAAGAACACTACAACCGGCGGTGATATTTTAAGTAGTTTTGAAGAAAGTGTTGAAAATATAGGATCGTCATGGAATTCTTTAGTTTCAGCGTCTACAGACGGTGCACCAGCGATGACAGGGAAAAATCAGGTTTCGTTGCGCTGTTGAAGGAGAAAATGCAAAAACTGACCGTGCCGAATGAAATAAGGGGCGTTCGTTGTGTGATCCACCGGGAAAACTTATGTGCAAAGAGTATCACTCTAAAAAATGTCATGAGTGTTGTTGTTCGTACAACCAATTATATAAGGAAGCAGGGGCTACAACACAGGCAATTTAAAAGCTTTCTTGAGGATGTAGAAAGCCAGTATGGTAGCCTGCCTTATTACAGCGAGGTCTGCTGGCTGAGTCGTGGCGAATTATTAAATCGATTTTTTTGCCTATTAGATGAGATAAATATGTTCATGGAAATAAATAACATGTGTGTTCCTGAATTGAAAGAGCCTTCATGAAAATGTGATCTCGCTTTCTTAGCAGATTTAACTAGCCATCTGAATGCTTTGAACATTTCACTACAAGTTAAAGATCTGCTAATTACTCATTTCATAGATCAAATACGAGCTTTTAAAATGAAATTGACACTTTGGGCGAGTCAGCTGGTAACAGGAAACCTAGCTCATTTTCCTAAATTTTCATCCATGCAAGATGTTCACAAAGACTGTGAACGTTATTCACATAGTTTAGTTACCCTTAAGGAAGAATTTGATCTACGCTTTCAAGATCTGACAGCACTAGACAGTGATTTTGATCTGTTCTCCTCTCCATATTCAGCGAATATTGACGAGATTCGTCCTGAGCTGCAACTAGAAATTATTGACCTGCAGTGTGACAGAGAATACAGAGACAAATTTCAGAACAATAAAAACATTTTGGAATTCTACAGGCACTTCCCTCAGGATAGATTTCTTCGTTTGCACAAACTGGCGGCTACAATAATATCAATGTTCGGTTCCACGTATGTTTGTGAACAACTGTTCTCTGCAATGAAATGTAACAAGACGCGCCTGAGAAACGCATTGTCTGATCGAAATTTAAACTGCACGCTGCGCCTACAATGCACAAGAAAAATTACTCCGAACATAGACGCAATTGTAAAGGGCAAAAAGTACAAGATAACCGAGAATCCCACACTTCAGTGACACCTTTTATTGTGTAACAGTTCACAAATTAATAGGAATGTAGAGGCATACACTAAGCTAATAAAATTATGTGGCACGTGTACATTCTCCTGTATTTGTTTCATTTGTCGCAGTAATAATTCGTGAGTGATATCCCTGCAGGTGGCCGCGGATTTACATTGACTGGCGGCAGCTGTTGTGTGCCCCACGTGACTCTCCCCACTCTCCGCTCTGGTCCGGTAGTGGGGGTAGCGTGCTCGCGCTGCTCCGTGCTCGCGCCTTTCTGCTCACAGCTTGCTCCGCGAGCACGTATGTTGTGAAGCCCTGCTCTATCAGGTGTTCAGGAGGTGTGACCTGAGGTGTGAACAATCACCTAAGACAGATGCACCCCCTTCTGAATGTGGCCCCCAGTTGGAAGGAGCGCATCATCGGAGATCCTGGCAATCATGGGGGATTTTCTCACTATGAGCCAATCATCTTCACAGTCAACAGCTACAAAACGTAAACAGAATGAGACTAATGATTCAAAGACCCTCTCAGCTGCACGATGGTGCCTCATGGTTTCACATACTGAAGACGGTCGGGCTTTTGCTATGATAAATCTGTTTATTATTCAGGAAAGTGTTGATACAATTGCTGGCCCTGTGAAATCCTGCTCTCGTTTACAAAATGGCACTTTGCTTTTGGAGACTACTTCTGGTTCTCAAGCAAAACAGCTACTTGCAGCTTCGCTCCTCCACAACTATCCTGTTCATTTTGAGGCCCATCGAACACTGAATTCTTCCTGTGGTGTTATTTATGCTAGGCTCCTCGATGGTCTGACCAAGGCAGATATCCAAACATACCTATCTGATCAGGGTGTCATTGCAGTCCATCGGGTGATGGAAAAACTAGATACCTCCATAGTGCCCATATGCACTCTCTTTTTCAGTTTTGATAGAGTGGTTCTTCCGTCAGGGATCAAAGCAGGTTATGAAGTTATCACAGTAGATTGTATATTTTAAACCTGATGCACTGTTACCAGTGTTGTAACTTTAGAGTCCTGTAGACACCTAGCCAGATGTTAACCTGTGATAGGGATGCTCAAGAGGGCAATTATCCGACACCACCTCCCCCCTGTATCAACTGCAATGGTGACCATGCCGCTACTTCCTGCAATTATCCTGTGTATCTCGATGAGTGGGCTGTCCAGGAGATCCAGGTGAATGAAAAAGCCATCTGGCACCTACAGTGCTGTTCTTGCTACATCTTGCTCCATAAAGGACATGGCCACGCAGACATGCAGCCTCAAATTTATCACTGCATTTGTGAAAGTGCCCAGTGTCATGGTAGCAGCCCTGTCTCCTCCTCCAGCTGTGCAACATGCCACCAGACATTCACCTCACTGGACAAAATCACCAGCTACACAACTGGCAGGCTGGAAAGTACAGAAGGAATACTCTCATGAAGACTTCCTACGTCCCTCCAGCCAACCAACATCTGAGCCTTCCTGTGCAAACTGGAAAGGCTCCAAGAAGTCAAACAAAGGCAAACAGTCTTCTTCGGCGTCTCGAAGATCCTCTTCGATGGTGTCGCCATGTGATAGCCTCGCCCAGCCAACCTCTGTGTTGCTGGTGTGCATCACCAACCATTTTTCTGCCCTGGATTCTGCAGGCCAACAGAAAAATGCTGACGCTTCTGTGGACCTCACAGAGCAGGATCCTACTGCCCCTGTGCCCTGTACCAGCGAGTCTGCCCTGTACCAGCGAGTCTTCGAAGGCTGGTACTCGGCAGCTGCTGAGGTGACACCCTTTTATTTTTTCCTCATCATGACTCTCCTCCAATGGAACGTTTGTGGTCTTCGATCCAACAAAGAGGATTTATGGCTGCTCTTAGAACTGCAGTGTCCGCTTGTTCGCTGCCTTCAGGAACAAAATTGCGTCGTCATGACTACATTGAGCTCTCGCATTTCTTCCTGATCCTTTTTGGCCTTCCCACCGAGGATGGTGTTCCATCTCATGGGGGAATCATGCTGCTCATACAGGATCACATTCATAGTCAACCCATCTCCCTGACCTTCAAGCTGTTGCAGTTCAGCCTTTCCTTCCTCACTTGACCTTTTCCCTTTGTACCATTCACATTCCTCTGTCATTTGATGTCACCAGAGCAGTCTTCCTCCAGCTTATTGGTCAGCTACCTCACCCATTTCTGCTGCTTGGTTACTTTAATGCACACCATCCCCTTTGGGGTTCTCCCAGAACCTGTCTGAGAGGTGCCCTCTTGGCTGGCCTTCTCAATCATCTTAACCTCTTCTGCCTTAACACATGAGCACCCATGTTTCTTTCAGACTTCACTCTGACCTATTCCCATTTGGACCTATCCTTCTGCACTGCCCAGCTTGCCCATCATCTTGAGTGGCCCATTCTCTCTGACACATACTCGAGTGACCATTTCATGTGTGCTCTCTGTTTGCTGACACCTGTCCCACCTGTTTGCACACCCAAATGGCAGCTTACTACTGTTTACTTACTGCATTCATTATAAACAGTTGCATGCACAGTGTCATTGTGTTATTTGGGATAGTAAAATAGATAGCTGGATTTTACCGTTCTTTTATCAGTTCCACTCCATCTTCTGTTGTGTGGGCCAACCTCTGATGGCTCTCTGGGACCAAGATCCAATCCCCAATTTCCGGCCTGACAGTAGCAGAAGATGTCATTGTGGACCCTATTCTGTCTCCAACACCTTGGGCCACTATTTTGCGGAGCTTTCAAGCTCCTCCCACTATCACCCTGCCTTCCTCCATCGGAAATGAGCAGAAGAGGCTCGGGCAATGCTGCCATTACTATGAGGGAGCTAGTTAATGCTCTCACTTCATCCCGATTATCCACCCAAGGCCAGATGATTTTCACACTCAAATATTGCAGCACCTTTCTCTTGTAGGCAAGCACTTTCTGCTTCATACGTACAAGTGCCTCTGGGCAGAGGGCACATTTCCCAGAAGTTGGTGTGAAGCCCCTGTCACACCCATACCTAAGCCCAGTAGGGACAAACACCTTCCTTCCAGCCACCACCCCATTTCTCTCACCAGCTGTATTTGCAAGGTGATGAAACTTATGATTCACACCCGGTTGGTATGTTGGCCCAAGTCTCGCAATTTATTAACCACTACACAGTGTGGATTTTGAATGTGCCATTCTGCAGTTGACCATCTCGTCACTTTGTACACCCATATCATGAATGGTTTTCTGTGGAAATCCCAGACTGTGACTGGTGGCTGTGTTTTTCGATTTGGAAAAAGCCTACAAGACCTGCTGGAAGACTGGTATCTTCCATATTATCTACACGTGGGGCTTCGAAGCCACATGCCTCATTTCTTTAAGGAATTTTTGAAATATTAAGTTTTCAAGGTATGTGTGGGTTCTACCTTGTTGGACACATATATCCAGGAAACAGTGTGCCTCAGGGTTCCGTCCTTAGCATCATCATCTTTGCTATCACCATTTGCTATCACCATTAACCCTATAATGGCCTGTCTCCCACCAGGTGTCTCTGGCTCCCTTTTCGTTGATAATCTTGCCATCTATTGCAGTTCTCCACAGGCTTGACTCATTGAGTAGAATCTTCACCGATGTCTTGATCATCTTTACTGTTGGAGCATCGACAATGGCTTTCATTTCTCCACTGACAAAACCATTTGCATGAATTTCTGGTGTTGCACTTGGTTTCTACCACTGTCTTTACACCTTGAGCCTGTTGCTCTTTCGGTCATTGAAACTCTGAAATTCATGGAGCTCCTGCTCAATAGAACATGGTCCTCCCATGTGTCTTACCTGGCAGCCCACTGTTGCAGTCCCTCAGTGTTCTAGTGTCCTCAACGGTACTTTCTAGGAAGCAGAGCAAACCACCCTCCTCCGTTTGTACCAGTCCCTTGTCCATTCGAAACTATACTATAGGTGCTTCATTTATCTGCGCATCTGTCTCTCAATACTATCCAACATCATGGCATCCGTTTGGCCACTGGTGCATTTTACACTAGCCTGGTTGAGAGTCTGTATGCAGAAACTGCCGAACTGCCGTTGATCTACTGCTGTGACTTTCTCCTCAGTAGAGGGCATGCTGTTTGTCTGCTATGTGTGGCCACCCATCCTATGCCTCCTCCTTCTACTACTCCTTTGGTCACCAGTATGGGGCACATCCCTCTTCTCTGTTACCTCGCGGAGTTCACGTTCACTTTTGGCTCTTTCTTCTCTGCAGTTTAACTTCATGCTGCTTGTAACTTTCACTGTGGGTGTGAATCCCAGTGGATGTGAACCCTTCACCTCCTTGGCTTCATGTGGCGGTCCTTGTTCACTTTGGCCTTCATTCACTTCCTAAGGACGTTACTCCAGCCTTGCTCTGTCGTCTTCAGTTTCACGACCTTTGCATGGAATTTTGTGATAGTACCTTTGTGTACACCGATGGCTCTTGGCCTGACTGTGTGTCAGGTGTGTCTTCATCATTGGCACCGACTTTTTTCGGTATTGGCTTTCAGAACACTGCTCAGTATTTACAGCAGAGTTCTTCGCCCTGCATTAGGCCACACAGTACATCCATTGACACAGGCTTTTCAATTGCGTCATTAGCTCATGCTCTCTTAGTGCCCTTCAGAGCCTGTGTGTGCTGTACACCATCCATCCCTTAGTGCTACACGTGCAGGAAAGCCGTCACTTGCTCACTCTTGATAGAGCCACTGTGATGTTTATGTGGGTTCCTGATCATGTTGGTCTGACAGGAAATGAGGCCACTGACACTGCTGCCAAGGCTACAGTCCTCATGCCTCAGCCCGCTAGTTCTTACATTCCCTCTGATCATCTCTGTATTGCTATCTGTCAGCAGATGGTGTCACTTTGACATCACCACTGGTGATGCTCCAGGTTATTAAGCCTCTCCCAGTGGCTTGAACGACCTCCTCTCAGCCCTCTCACCGTGAGGAGATCATTTTAACTAGGTTGCTTATTGGGCATTGGCATTTTAGCCATCACCAGTTGATAAGTGGTGCTCCCCCACCGCTTTGTCCACATTGATCTCAACTTGTGATGGTCCACGATTTCCTGACGGAATGTCCTTTTGTTAATCACTTACATTCTTGTTTGTTTTTGCTGTCTGAGCTATTGACTGTTATAGCGAATGACACATGGGCTGTTGACAGCATTTTACTTTTTATCAATCTCGGCAATATGGGGAAGGCAATTTAATTTTTAGTCCTGGACCTCCGTTTCTCTTTGGCGTATTTTATAGACCTTTCTCCATGTCCCTGTTTTTAGCTGTCTTCTCTTCCGTTGGTTAGGATCAATGTATAGTCATTTGTAACTCTTCACCTTGTCTTCGTGTTCTACAGTTTTCACATGGGCATGTATTATCCTAATTGTTTTCATGCCCTAAAACAAGACAAACACACACACACACACACACACACACACACACACACACACGACCACTGTCTCTGGTGACCAAAGACAATGGTCATATGTGTGTGTGTGTGTGTGTGTGTGTGTGTGTTATGTGTGTGTGTTGTGTACTTCGGAAGAAGCCCTCTTAGCTGAAAGCTTACTTGTTTGGCAGTTTTTTGTTGTTGCGCCTGTCTGCAACTCTACATCTCCACTTTATGGTGAGTAGCACTCTACCCTTTTCAGAATATTGTCAGTATTCCATCCTGTATTTTCCATTGTTTGAAGGTACACGCAAGTGGAAGATGTTCCTTAGTTTAACAGGTATTAGGATTCTTCAAGTCTTGAGACCTCTGGTATATACTTCAACAGAGTAATCAAAATGCACAATAGGTTACAAACTTACTGTTTATTTAGTGACATGCCTTGTTATTGAAAAAAGATACAGTGTTCACAAATGAGTATATTTATGTATTTTGTTGTTTTATATAAAATAGAACATGAGGTAGAAGTAGTACAGTAACACAACAGCAAGTAAAGCCTCTGTACTTTTAATGATTTCTATGTGCCACATACCAGCCAGCTGTAGGTAAGTGGTTCTCTTTCCTCATTTTCATTTGTCCATTGTCTTGATGCATATCTGAAAGTGGACTGTAACATACCAAACAGTACCTTCTAAAATAAACAATAGGAACCACTCATCAACAGCTGATTGATGAATGTTGCATGGACACACAACAGAATAAAACTGCAGTAGCTTCCACAAGTCTGTCTTGAGTGAAAATGACTGTTTATGACTAGTTGCTGAGACAGACGAATGTGGACAGAGAAGAACTGATTTTGGCAGCATGGAGGGGAAAGAGATGTGGGGTAATATGCAGGGTGAATGGTTAGCCCGGCAAATGGAGTGGCACATTTCCATGATCACAGGGATGAATGGGATTTACACAAATGTGTATGCAAAGAAAGTTGGCAGTTAAGGATGAATAATTATTCAGCCGGTACAGTACCAACATAAACAATTAAAAAAAGAAAAGAGGATTCAAAATATATTCTGACTACAGGGAAATTGTTGGTTTCTCCGCTTTCACCCAACCGAGTTCCTTAATATATTACGAGATATGAATATAGTGCGAGTCCTTGAGTCTGTGTGTTGTAATCTTGCTTGTATTGTTGTAATCTCACTCTACCACAAATGTATCAAAAGTATTTAATTTCAACTATTTTCCTAACTTTTTGTAAAATAATGAAAAATAATAAAATGCTATTGTTCCATATAGTTTTTGGGAAAAAAATTTATCTACTGTTCATAATTCTGTTTCAGGATTACATGTTCTTTGAAAAATCTGGCAATGCTGAACAAGATGGCATTGGAATGTTTTAAAATATGCACCATATTATACTGTTTACCAAAGCTAACAGAATGTTTAACATGAAGTAAGGAATATTGTATTCATACTTACCCAGTAACACATTTGTTTGACATCACAACAGTTTCCTCATCAGCTTTCAATATTTGTGTCAGGGAGTTTGTTAATGTTGGAGTAAGTTCAGTGACATCTATAAATATCTCATTCAGCCACAGCACTTGTTGAGAAATGAATGACATTGATGTACAGTGAATTTACTCGAACAGGTGATCATTTTTGTAGTGCGTGAAATGTTTTATGTGTGGAGAGTGACACCTGTCCCCAAAACAACAGAAATTATACGTGTAACCTCTTTTTCTGTGTCTTGATTGTGGTGTTGTAGATACATCCCTGATCCTTCAAATGCAATCCATGCTGTGAATGGATGCAAGTTTATCTATACCAAAGATATTGGAACTGAATATCTACTTACACTATCTGTGATTCACCACATTCTCAGTAGGAGACATATTTGCTGTTTTAAGTTCAACAAAATACTTGCATAATTCTTGAAATTTACTTTGTATAAATGCATGCAACACAGAATATTTGTCCTGATACAGGATGTACTGTAATATTGTCACTACTGGTATATTTCTTGGTATTGCTTTAATATCAGTACCTAAGAGACCCATAGTTTTAATATGTGGAGCAGCACTATATGTTTTGAAGCATGTATGATTTAAGGAAATGGATTTTGAGAAGGATCCATTGCACTGAGTGTTGATCTATCCCACTGAAACATGAAATCCATACCTTTATGGAAGTTTATCATAACTAATAGAAGTTCAATGCTGCTGATCACTTATCTGCTGCAGCATGAAACAAGCATTTATTTAAACATGTCCAAACAGTTTGTGAATGCTAATGTAACAAAAGCAAAAATTGCAATTCTGAATATCTTTTCCTGACTGCAGTGAAAGCTGGTTTGTATATATTATTTTGTAGATTGCTCATATAACCTATCCTGGTAATTCAATAAAAAATGAAGTGCATTTGAAGTGTGTTTCTGATTGTTTCATTCAATTTGAAGACAAATGTTTTAGAAATAAGAAAATATTGTATATGTGGAGATGTTACTAGAGTACTGCTAATTATGTTATGCAAGTTGTGGGTTCCACTTGTAGTACTGGAATACAAATTTCCCTTTCTTATAATGTTTGTCTTCAGTCAGACAGTACTGATAGTTTTATTGGTTGAGAGTCACTGATTGAAATATATTACATTAAATGTTCCTTTATGTTACCCTTGCATTACAAATTTTATTTCACATATTTAAATCATAAAATCATTATTTTTTCTTAATATTTCAATGTAGAAGTAATTAGAGAGTTTACAAATATATATTTGGTATCATAGAAACCCTATGTTATTTTTTGGACACTTTAGGAATTGTGTATAGCAATAATGTTGTAGTTAATACCTTAAACTTTTAAAGCTTTATCTCATGGTCAGTAAAAATTTTGTGCATCCTGTTGCTGATTTTGGTTTGTTGCATTACCTGGACTGAAATTTCATGGAATCTGCGTATTAAGTAATGATAAATATGAGTGTACTTCCACACTTCTTCAAAAATTTGTTGTTATTTCAAAACATAAAAGGAAATATGAAACATTAGGTGTTCCTGCTTGTACTTTAAGTTGAAATTATATTTAAATCATTATTGGTACATAATTGCAAAATAGGTGCTTTTTACAGAAAATAAATATATGTGAGAAATGTTGATGTACTAATGTATGAGCTTCGTTTTATACAAACATAATGACCTATTTATCTGTAGAGTTTATGCAGTGTAACTGGAAAAACAGTGTTGTTTCCTGCCATATGACACAGAAGTTTTACCTATCATTAGTTGTGAGTGTTGAACTTCGTCATAAAGTCAAATAGTCCAGGTATATTTCTGGTGACATTGTCTTCTCTATATGTTTTCCACATGGACAGTTAAAGCTGGTACTAATATGTGGCACTTTTGTGCAATTTGAAAAAAAAGTATTTTATATAAATGTAACACAACTTATAAGCAAAGCATACTTGTGATTCTTAATGACTGTAAAATGATGAGCTTTGAGCAGGAAGCTTTTGCTCTAATCCAAATGATCAACAGTTTGTCAGAGTGCTAGCTAACCTACGTGAAACTGGAACCTATACACATATAATTCAAATTAAGCACATTGAATGTTGTTTGTAGATTATGATTATATTTATCCAATTAGTGTCTTTATTCTTCCATGGACTGTGTATGAGTAGCTTTGGATGAAGCCAACAAAATGGGAAAAATGTCCTCCAATTGAACACTTAATTTCCTATACGGTACTATGTTTTTCGTGCCACAGAATATGGCTGTGTTTGTTGTTGTTAGTACTTGCTTCTCATTTTAGGCAACTAATAATTAATATAATATTTTTGGTTATATACGGAACCACAGTAGTCTCCTTATGTTATATGTGGACAACCTTTTATTATATAGTTAGACTGAATCTGCTAGTTTTCAAAAGTGTACCCCACAATAATATTCTGTTACTGTATGGATATGCTTTCTTTAACAGCA